>NC_053155.1:137105103-137125363 GCF_016835505.1 Polypterus senegalus | reverse complement strand
TACCTCCAATTTTGAAAAAAAAAAAAAAAAGAAAGGGTTTAAAACAATAAGTGTTAAAAAAAGGTGTTCAATTTTAATCAGTTTACATTAGCACTTTCTTTAATTGAAAACAGTTAAAAAAAGCCAGTTACAGTTTCTTTTAAATAATTTGTTTTTTATATGCACTTACATAAAGAATATACACAAGGTTAATATTTGCAGACTATTTCTTCATTTAAAAAATTTAGAATATCCTTTAAAGAGCAGTAATATTAACCTGTTTAGATTTCATTAATGTTTCTAACTGATAATTATTATTATGTTGTTAATACAGAAAAAGTGTTTTTATTTATTTATTTTATTGTTTTTAAAAGTCTTAATCATTATATTATTCAGTCAAGGCCAGTGACTCTAATTGAGGGTGCCACCAGGAGACTTGGGCCTTGGTAGCATTACTCAGGGTAGAAAGTACTGATTTTGAGTTATACGATTTAAAATAGTGAATCATAGTTTTTATTTCATTTTTTATTACAGAAACCAGCAATATTTACTGATTCTACACATATTAATTTTAAACTAAGTTGCTGCATAATAACATTAAATTTGAGCTATATCGTTTCAAATATTTCAATACTCATTAGTTCAGATGAATTTCAAATATATTTGAGCAATTACAGCTAAATCTAAGATGTCTTGAAATAGTGAAATCCAGATATTTCTGGATCAATTGTCAAATATCTGAATTTCCTTAAGTCCGACATATTTCAGAATCAGCACCCCTTCCTCTTCTTAAGGCCAGTTTATTCTCCCAAAATGAAGTTTAGATATTGGGGATCTGTTAGTGATATGCTAAAATAATTTCAGTCTCCCAACTTTAGTCAACCATTAAATCATTAACATCTATTAATCGTCACCTCCATAAATTGCCATGAAAAATGTAAAATACTGCTATACATTGGTCTAAAATATTTGTTTTTAAATTCTGTATAATGTCTGGCTCTAAGAAAGGGGAAGTAATCCCAAAACACATCAGCTTCAAGGTCATTGTGTGGTACTTTTACACTTGGACTTAGCTTTAAGATGACATTGTTTTAGGTTGAATTATGTATTTGTAACATATTTAATATACTGTGAGCAATCTATAAATGTTCTAGCTAAAAACCTTGTGAGTCTGGGTGCTCAGTTTTAATATTTGTTACTAAGAGTAATGTAACTCAAAGTAATCTGAACGGAAGCCAGTAAATATTGTAGGTTTTCTGTATTATAAGTTTACAAATGAAATAATTACTATGAGTCACCACTTTTAAATCGGTAACTCAAAACCAGTGCTTTCTATTTGTAGCTAGAGATCTGCAAAAGGGAAAATGAGTCACGATCTTAAAACAGTTTTTATTCCCTAAGCTTACGACAACCTGCCAGGTGTCATCATCAAGGAAAATGATTAGACATACAGGAGATGGACGTCTGAAGTGGAGCTCCATTAGCAGTGGTGCTTTTTTTCATATTATTTGCTTATTATTCTGAGATATCCTGTATTTATTCAACCCGAGAGGGACCAAGTATAGTAAACACATATAAACATGGCCAACAAGAAGGGGTCCGAAAGAATCAAGACTAAAGCTACATCCAAGCTGCGGATCAGCAAGCCCTAGTTGAATACGGCCTCTCAGAACAGACCTGGATCAGATGGGCAGTAAACTCCTCGGACCACGGTCCGCTACATCCGCGCTGAGAGCAAAAGGGGAGCCGGTGCGATCGGGGAGGCAGTTTGATGTTTCCGTTTGGGAAAGGGGATTACCTGAAACTGGAAAAGGCCCGGGAGGTCCCGGTTTCGTTCGAATCGCGGGACTGGAGCAGGGGACACCGGCTTCAGCAAAAGTCTGCCTTCATCCCACGGCAAAAGGGCACATTTGAGCTATCTGAACTGAAAGTGTTGCTCCCCTGAGCTCAGGCAAGATATAAAGAAAGGGAAGGCTAATGAGAAAGCAACGGCAAAGGCACATGAGAACTGAAACAGGAATGAAACAGGAGATGAAACGGGCCCAATGAATGTCTGGCAGGAAACCCAACAGGCAAATGAAAGGCTGCGCAAGAGGTACAGCTTGAACCGACAGGTGCTGGGTAAAATTGAAGGGGGATTGAGAAAACTCGGCCTAAACGAGCACGCTGTTGACCGATTGGAGCATCTTAGTGAGACATTCACGAATCGGATCGAAATAGCGAACATCTAGCTGCCAGTGCCGAGGAAGAGCAGTAATGCAGTTGAATGTAAAACCTCGGAGAAAACTTGGAGACAGACTGGCTGCTTTAGAAGATGGGAATAGAAGGTATAATGTCAGAATTGAAGGCTTCCCGGAGAATCGAGAAAGTTTAAACCGGTGAAATTACAACTGAACCTTTTTCTAAAATAATCGGGGCGACTTTAAAGCAGAATCTGAGATAGAGCGGCTTACGCGCGCTGAATCAAACACCGCAGCCCCCGACCAAGATCTTTATAGTCCGTTTTGAACGATTATCATTTAAGAGAGGTGATGGAACTCCTCAGGAAAAAAGGAAGATATTATATATGAAGATTGCCACATTCGCTCTTTCCTGACTTCTCTCCAGCAACAGCTATCAAACGCCTTCTATAATATTAAACAGCGGCCACGGCAAGCCAATGTAAAATACGCCTCCTGTACCCGGGCAAAACTGAAAGTGGAATGCAGGGTCTTTCTATGTTTGCTAAGGAGGAGGCAGAAAATGAGTTAAGAAAGCTGATCCGGGACTATTCTGATACATAATTGTGAGTCATGGGTAAATGATAAAGCTAGGATTAATAATCTACTGTCTGATCTATTTTTTTTTAAAATACGGGTTTTTATCAGCATATATTCTCATATTCTTATATTATTATTACTTACTTATTACTTATCATTACTTAGTATTACTAGGCGCTAAATGTTTATGTTTTATTGTGTTTAATTACGTTTTCCCTCCTCTTTTCTTTTCTAATTATTTCATGTGTACCCTAAATGAGACTGTTCAATATCATACCCTGGTTTGTGTTATTCATTACTGCATTAAGACTTGTTATGCTTGTTTTGACACATTTTTAAACACCATCACTAGGTTTATTATCTGGGGATATCATCTTAATCACTAAAATTGATGAAGATTATATGAATGTATGGTATATGTTATTATATGTATATATATATATATATATATTATGCAAAATTCTTTTCTTTCTTTTTCTTTTAAGACTATTTTGGGTAAGATATCTCTATCTTTTAACTAAGCCTACCGCTGGGGCTTGATGCTTGAGTGCTGTCCTGGGTATGTCAGGGCCCGACTGGGAAGTGGGTTTTACCTCACCTGAGGCAAAAGGGAGGGTGGGGGTTAGGGGAAGAGAAAAAAGCAGGCTTGATCTATATCAAATCATCTCAATCTTTATAATTATAACTATCAACGAATAATAAGATGCATGGCAACAACTTTTGGGGAATAGGAAATTAAGACTTAAACTATTTCACTCAGTTAAGACTATAATATGACACCAAAACTCAGAATCAGTGTCTCCATGATGGGACAGTTAACTTCGTAAGCTGGAATGTTAAAGGCCTGAATCAAATTAAAGAAAAGAAACTTTCTCACCTAACAGGTCAAAATGCTAAAATAGTATTTTACGGGAAACCCACTTACTAAGTAAGGATCAGTTCCGGGCTGCAAAAAGACTGGACTGGCAAATGTTCCATTCTAGTTTTACAAAGAAACTAGAGGTGGAATTCTCATACATAGAAAGTACCATTTGTAGCATCAGATGTGTATTGGATCCTGAAGGAGATATGTGATGGTCATGGGAGACTTATCTAACTGTAAAATGATTTTGATAAATGTTTATGCATCTAATGTTGATGATAAGGAATTTATACAAAATTTATTTGCATCCATTCCAATCTGAACACTCATAAACTTATAATGGCTGGGGACTTTAATTGTGTTCTAAATCCACTTTTAGATAAGACTTCCTCCACAGGGGAACGCAACTAACACGCAAAAGATATTACAAAGTTTATAACTGATCACAACATCAGACCCCTGGGGGTTTTTTAAACCCAAATTCAAGAACATATTTTTTCTACTCCCCCAGTACATCATTGCTACTAAGGATTGATTACTTCTTTATAGATAATAACTCTTGCCTAAGATTAAATCTTGTAAACGATGCTATGTTACCAGACCATGCCCCGATGATCTTGGGCTGAAATTACTAAGCCCCATACACTCACCCGCAGATGGCGTTCTCAATCCGTTCATTAGCTGACGAGTTGTATTTGAATTTATATCCAAACAAATTGAATTTTTCTAAGAGACAAATACATCCCTGAGGATCTCTGCAGGAACACTCTGGGAAACTCTTAAGGCCTCTTAAGAGGACAGATTATCTCTATCTTTCCCACAGAAATAAATCAGGTAAGAAAGTAGCAGAGATAAAAGCGAAATTACTAAAATAGATGAAGAAATCCGACTACCAAGCGAGACTCTACATAGAGGAGGCAGGCCTACATTCAGAATTAAACCTCTTGACAACTAAAGAAACCGAACAACTAATTTACAAATCCAGACATCATTATTATGAACATGGAGAAAGCTAATAAGCTTTTAAACCGCAACAAATTCCAAGCAAAAAGGCAAGCAACTCGGGAATTACTAAACGAATGGAGATAAAATCATCGAACACAAAAAATATAATGCCAGAGACTACTATAAATCCCCATATACTATGAGTTTAAAGAGCAATATACAATCTAATGCATTTCTGGATAAATTACAGATACCACAAATTGTTAAGTGGGGAGGGAGCTCGATAAACCTCTGTCATTACCAGAATTACTGGATGCTATAAAGTCACTCCAAGGTGGAAAAGCAGTAGGCCTGATGGCTACCCTGCAGAGTTTTAAAGAAATTCTCCGCTCAGCTAGTCCCTCCATTAGCAACATTTACAGAAGCCAGAGATAACCAATCTTTCCACAAACCTTTCCAAGCACTAATCACCTGTCTTTCCAAAACAAAATAAGGACTATTACAATGTCATCATACAGACCAATTTTACTTTTGAATAACGACGTTAAAAAACTTTTAAAATCATAGCTAGAGGATGGAGAAAGTGCTCCCCCCCCAAAAATATCACAAGACCAAACTGGGTTTAGGGCCGGGACTTATCTTCAAATCTTCACGCCTGTTTTAAAGTAATATACTACCAACTAAATCAAACACCCCAGAAATATTATTATCATTGGATGAGAAAAGCATTGACATGATTGAATGGAAATACTTTTTACTATTTTGGAGAAGTTTGGGTTTGGCCAAAATTTGGGATGGTTAAATTACTGTATACTAACAAAGTTCAGTTTGATCAATAACATTTGCTCAGACTACTTTAAACTAGAACGTGGCACAAAACAAGGATGCCTTTGTCACCCTGTTTTGCAATTCCAGAACCACTGGCAATACATTGTCAAATACTGATCAGATAAAGGGGGTTTGAGGACTGGAACAGGAAAATCTCATTATATGCAGATGACATGGTACTGTATATATCGGATCCCGAAAATTTGTGCCTGCAGTCTTAGCAGACTCACAGAATTTCAAAAGTCTCTGGTCTCAGAATTAATCTGAATAAAAGGTACTCTTTTCCGGGGAATTCGCATATAATATTAGATTAGACACCCTTCCTTTATCATTGCAGAACAGTTTAAATACCTCGTAAACATCACAAGTAAACATAAAGCTCTTTATCAACAAAATTTGTCGCCCGTATGGAAAAAAATTTAAAAAAGACTTGCATAGATGGTCAACCTTCATCTCACACTAGCTGGAAGAATTAACACTGTTAAGATGAATATTCTTCCTAAGCTCCTTTTTTATTTCAAACATACCAATACATTAATAAATCGTTCTTTAAGCAATTAGATTCAATCATAACCTCATTTTTTTGGAATTCTAAACATCCCCGCATCAAAAGGCGACCACAAAAACAAAAGGCAGGGGCATGGTCTACCTAACTTCCAGTTTATTACTGGGCGGAAATATAAAAGTCGATAAGAACCTGGGCACAAATAGAAGAATATACACGGCATGGGGCCTAATAGAAGTAAAATCCTGCAGTACTTCTTTGTATTCCTTGCTTTGTGCTCCAATAAACACACGTTATCGCAATACACTAATAACCATTTTGCTCCACTCACTTTGAATCTGGAACCAATGTAGAAAGCATTTTAAGACGGAGAAGCCTTTTCTGTGGCACCCTGCAAAAAAACCACCCTTTTCAACCCTCACAAAAATATGCAGTTTTTTAAAATCGGAAAAATTTGGAATTAACTTGCTTAGAGATCTTTTATATAGACAACGTCTTTGCATCCTATGAACAATTCGTTCCAAATTTAACATTCCACTACAAATTTCTTTTTACTATCTTCAAATCAGGGAAATTTGTTAAACAGAACCTTCAGATTTTCCTCATCTTGCACCCTCATCCACGCTGGAAAATTATTGCTCAATTTTAAGGGGTTGACTCCATCTCTACAATATATAAAACCTTTTTACAATCCTTCCTTTCAAAGATCCAAGAGGACACTGGGAAAATGACCTCTCAATTAATATATCAGAAAGGAGTGGAAAGTAGCAATGAGAAAATTTCCCCAAGCTCCATATCAAAAGCATACAATTATACAACTCAAAATTATATATAGCACATCTGTCTGACAAAAATCTCCAAAATGTTTCCAGGGCATGATCCAACCTGCGAACGTTGCACCAAGCCCCAGCCTCCACTAGGTCACATGTTCTGGGCCTGCTCCAAATTAACATTATTCTGGACAAAATTTTAATTTCCTCTCAGACAGTTTTTGGACTCCAATCCCTCCTAACCCATTAACAGCTGTGTTTGGGGTTCTTCCAGAAAGGGTCTTAAAATGGGGAAAAACAAACAAACTTGATTGCATTCACTACACTGTTGGACGCAGACTATTCTGATAAACTGGAAGAACCCAAACTCTCCTCTTTTAAGTCAGTGGGAAACTGATGTGTTATATTATTTAAAATTGGAAAAAAACAAATACTCAGTTAGAGGATTTTGTGGACTTTTTCAAAACATGGCAGGATCTAATCAGTAATATTTTGAAATGATTTTATAAAGCACAGAGAATTTGATGATTTAGGTATTTTAAAAGCTAAATTTTACACCGTTTGGCTTGCCCCTCTCTCAAGGTGGGATGATCTGTTCTTAGATAATTCTTTTTTTTTTTTTTTTAAAAAATTGATTTTTATGTATTGATTTTAATAAAATTAATAAAAAAAAAAAAAAAAAATATACTGTGAAAAAGGTTGTAAGAGGGTTGGAGGGGGATTTGAAGTGTTGATCATGAAGTCTTTTTTTAAATTTTGATGTTCTTCTTTAAAGCCTGCAAAAGCTGGGTTCAAGGGCATAATGGTGTTTTCATTAGACGAGGGTTAGAAGTTCTTAGAGTAGAGTGAGAATCCCAAATCCAAAGAGGACTGTTTCATTTATGTTGTAGAATGCCCAGAGGGACTGGCGGTATCATGGGCTGGAATCCAGATTTTATTTTTTCCAACCCGCCCGGAGTTTTTTTTTTTTCTGTCCCCTGGCCATTGAACCTTACTCTTATTCGATGTTAATGTTGATTTATTTTTTATAATTATGTCTTTCATTTTCATTCTTTAATATGTAAAACTTTGAGCTACTGTTTTTAAGGAAAATGTGCTATATAAATAAATGTTGTTGTGTTGTTGTAGAGTTAAGTTAAACTTGGTTTAAGGTTAGTTGGGTTTTAGGTTTAGTTTAACCTTAGGGTTATAATAAATAATTACATTTTTGTGATTTAAAGGTTAGGATAAGGGTTTGAATATTTTATTTTAAATTAAGGTGTGGTTTAATATTAGTTTTTTAGAGTTAAGTGAACATCAGGGTTTAGGGTTAGTTTAACTTTGGGGTTAGGAATTCAATAATATTTGCTTTTTATGATTTTAAGATTAGGAAAAAGGTTGTGGGATAGTTTCATCCTGTTTTTTCTTAATTATTAAGGGTTCAGTTAGCTCCCAATCTTAATTTTTAGATGTTTCAGGAAAGTTATCTTTTATATTATTTTTTTTTTAGATTTCGATTTTATTTTTTTTGAATATTTGAAAAAAAAAAATGAAATCATAAATTTTTAAACAAAAGAGGAAAGAATAACATTTTGAACAGGAAATTCCTGTATATCGAGCGGGAACCCCGGGTACACCCTTTTTTCTTGCAAGTTTTCTGTGTCTGAATACAGTTCTTTTAATCATTAAATTTAAACCGATACTCTGTTTGAAGTTTAAGTATCCTTTTTATTCCAATATTTTCTTTTCTGATGCTCCAGTATGGATGCCTTTTAAAAATTTTTTTAAAAGATCTTAAAGATTAAAGTTTTAACTATTTAACAGTGTTTTCATTTTGGTACAAATGTTTGGGGCTTTGGGATCCTTCACCCAGTTTTTTCCCGTCTCCTATATATAATTTTACAGTTTTGATTTAATGTAGTAGATACAGTTTTTTCCAAAATTGGTTTTTAAAAAGGGGTCTCTATTCTAATTTGACTACTCGTTTAGTTTTAAAGGGATCCCAATATTGTTTTTAAAATTTATCAGTAACATTTCTGTTTACATTGCATTTACTGGTTACTAGTAAGTCTTTTAGATTTTGTTCTTTTGTAGTCACCCAGTGTAAACTCTTCAAAGACTTTAAGTTTTTTGTAATTTGTAATGTCATTTGTGTTTGATAATTCTGTTTTATCTCCTTATTATATTTATTATATGTCAAATTAAATATTATTTTTTTTTTTGTCTGGGGATGTTAGTTGAAAAGTATTTAATTTTCTGTGAAAGTCCGGGGCTGTTCCACGGCAAGTTTTATAAAATAGGATTATTTGTTACCCTCGCTTGAGTTACCAAAGTTCACTTCAGGCTCATTGAGTTCCACAACAAAATTGGTTTTTAACCCCGAATTTCGCCGTTGATAAGCGGGCCTTTCCCTCAGCAAAAAAGGCACCTTGTTTCGATGCTGGATAAGTAAGAAGGGAAAAACAAAGGAAAGAGCTGCTTTTTTTGGGGAAAAATTATTTTTCCATGGGACTAAAAGCATAATAACTAGAAAGGGAACAAAGCGATTATCAAAGCCGGAGGGTAGGCAAAAAATAAAATTAAAAGGGAAAACAATTTTAATAACTTTTGTTGGGATGTTTTTAAAACAAATAAACAGTTTAAAGCCTTCAAAATGTATAGTCATTAAATTTCCCTTTTATGATTTTGTTACCGGGAAGGTTTTTGGTTATTTTAAAACATTTTTAAAAGGACAGCATGTTAATTTAGGGTTTTTGGATAAAAAGGTTTTATAATTGTAATTATTAATATAATTATTAATAAGCTTTTCAAAAAATGGGAAAGGCTCCCGGGAGCAAGTGAAAGATTATTGGCATACGCCCTGCTGCAGTATTGCCACATTTGCAAAACTCGGGCACCTTTTCCCGGGTTTTGGGTTCTTAAAGGATGGGGGGAAAATTAAATTTTAATTCCGTCTTCAATTGGTTTTTGTCTTTCTGGGGTGGTTGAAATTTTTTGTTTTTGGGGGGACGTAATGTGGAGAAAAACGGGAAAAATTTTTGGGAAAAACACCGGAAAAATTTATAATGGGAAATAAAACTGCTTGTTAAACTTTTAATTTTATTCTTCCCTTTCTGACTTTTTGGGCCCAAAATTTGAAAAACTCACATGTACATCTGACCAAAAAGTTTTAAAATTTCGTTGATATACCTTTAAAAAAATTTTGGAAAGGGAAAAAAATTTAAGTTACGATTTACCCCTTTTTATATAAATGGGTTTTTTATTCTTACCTCTTAAACTGCAGAGGCTGATACTACACAAAGACTGTGCAACGTGGCTTTGAGCGCGTGTGTTTTAGAAATGTAAGGCTCACATACGACACAAATATGCAATACTGTGTCTACTAAATCTATAGCGCTCGTATAAATAATCATCCATAAAATGCAACGGATCTATCCTGGGCCAGAATTGTGGAACCTGTTGCCTTAAAGCTCTACGAATGAGCCTCGCCTCCTCATCAACTGGATTATGAATAAATGGGCACGCCATGGTTATTCATGTAAAGTCTTCAATGCACTCCTTGTCATTTTATACTTTCTAAGTAATTAGAATCGCCTGCATGTAATCTGTAATAATTTTTATATTGGAGGGTCGATGTGTGCGAAAGAGGAGTGAACACAGCAGAATAATCCCAGCTCCGCAGAATGTCGGCTGTGACATCACATGGCTTGTCCAATCATATTCACTCAAGCTAACTAAGCTTCACAACTAACCTGCCACGAGCAGGCTTGTCCAAGAGCATATGTTACCTGGTATATCCTCTTGTCTTTAAAGCTTTGAAAAGTACATTTGTGGATTTCAAAAAGTCCTCCTATGTCGAACAAATTCTATGAAACCTTAGAAGTTGGGATTTTACAATACCCTTATGGGTATGTGTGGGATGGAAACTTAGTAACTTTGTAACAATGCGTGGGTATCAGTTGTTTTAAAGTATATTCTAGTAGATGGATTGTTATGTTAGGCCAGGGGGTGTTTCATTTATGCAGATATCTTTTAAACTCTGTTATTCCATGTTCCCATATACCAAAAATATCATCAGGATATCTGAGATATACTGATGGTTTGTTTTAAAGTGGCCTCTATCTCCTGTTCCCATCTGGCTAAATAAAGGTTAGCATAGGCTTGGGCATACTTTTTGCCCATGGCTGTGCCCTTAATCTGTAAATAAAATTGTTGAAAGTAAAATCATTTCTGGTCAGGGATACTGTTAGGAATTGTAAAATGTGTTTGTCTGGTTGATTTTTCTTTGGGTAATATTCCAGCCAGTCTTTTATTACTTGTATGCCACGTTTGATGTCTATATCTGTTTATCCATTCTTTAGATCAATTGTGAATAATAAAGTTTCTTCAGTTACTGTTATGGTCTTGATTTTTTTGTATACAGTCAGTTGTATCTTTAATACAAGTACTGTGAAGCTGAGAAAGAGGGTTTTAAAAGAATCAATGTCGTTGGCTATATTATAGGTTTCGCTATTGTAATCAGATGCGTTAGGTCTCCCTTGTGGGATAAGGTATGGTTCTGTCCAGTTTTTGGGGTTCTTATAAATTTTGGGAAGAATATAAAATCTTCTGGGTCTTGGTTCAACAAGATCCTTTAAATATTCAGCCTGTTTATAGTGTATAATTGTATTCTGCACCATATTATTTATTATATTTTACTATTTTCTGTGTTTCTTTGTATATTGGTGAATTCAGTTTCTGGTAGCATTCTTCATTTTCTAGTTGTCTTATGATTTCTGTGATATAGTCCTCTATATCCATAAGTACTATGGCACTGCCTTTATTTGCAAGTTTTATTGCTATATTTCTTAATTGTTGTAGTTCCTTTAAAGCTTGGCTCTCTTGTGCTGTTATATTTTCTTTGTTTAGGTGGAAATTATTGGGAATTTGTTTCATCTTAAAAGTATTTTCAGTTATGAAATTCTTTACTTTTGTGTTGATTTTATTATTAGGTGGTGTCCAATTTGATTTTAGACAGAAAGGCATTTGTACAGTTGTTTCTTTATTTTTATAAGAGTCTATAAGTTGTATTCTTCTCTGAAAATCTTCTATCTCTGCTATAGTTCTATCAATTGGTTTATTGTTTATCCTAGGGTTAGGTATGAAAGTTAGTCCCTTGGATAGGATTTCTTGAGACTGACTTAATAGTAGCCATTTAGAAAGATGTAGTATGTTCTTAATTTCTATATTCTGTTGAATAGCTTCTTTCCTATTCACTGTAAATTTAAAGTTTTGAACCAGTTCATGAAGAGTCTTTGAGCTGTAGACCTAATTCAATGTATCTGGTCCTTTTGAAGGATAAATTCTGCATCTGTCAATTTTGAGATATGATTTGTGTTCTGTGTAAAATATTTATTAAATGCTTCCAGAATCACTTTTTGTTTTTTGAATCAGTTGGTCCGAATAGTTTAATTCTTGCATTGAGATCATAGCTATAGGGAAAACCTTAGAAGCTATTCTAAACATTGCTTGTGTCTGTTTGATTATTGTTTCAGTATACAGTATATCTTTGTTATTTATCCCTATAGAAAGGATGTATACTTTGTTATTCGGAGGTTTGATTTTTTTAAAAGATTGATATGAAATTAGCTATTCTAGCTCCTGGATAGAAATCAGTTTGTAGGTTTTTCAAGTGATGTCCATTAATTAGTCTTAAATTGGAATCTCCTGTTATTATGTTAGCTTTTTTAACTTCTAGTGACCAATCCACGTTTTTTTCCCTAGAGATCCTGGGATAGAAAGTTACATTAGTTTGTGATGCTGAAGAATGTTTTTCAATAGTGGATGGGGTAGCTGCTCGTTCAAAATCAATTAATAGAGCTTCAGGGTTAATAGCAGTAGGAATAATGTTAAGTTAGGATTCATAACAACTTCTATTGAAATGTCTAGACTACATAGTTTCCCTGTTTATCTATGTTCAACTCTTCTGAATCTGGATCCACTGTCAAAATTGAACTCTTCTAGATCTTCTGGTGGGGCATGTATCATGACATCCCCTTTTCTGCTTCTTTATTTTGTACAGTGATTGATATTAAAAGTTTCTTTATCATCTGTTCTTGTTTATCTGTTTCTACTTTTTTATTCTTTAAAATTGTTCTCTTAGTTTCTGTAAACATTTCATAGAACGTTTCTAGTTGTTTTTGTTTTACATCTGGTCTGTTAGTTTCCTCCTCTGAGGATTGTATTGAAATGATTTTTTCAGGTTCAGTATTTTTTACTTCTTGTTTTTTTCTCTATCTGCTGTTGTTTATCTTGTCTAATTTCAGTTCTTTGTTCTGACTGAACATTTTTCAAAGGTGTAGATGTATTAAGATTATCCGGTAGGTAGAAATTAAGTTCAAACTCATCTACCTCTTCTATGTTTTCTGTTGTTGTTTTTTCTGTTAATTAACTAGGGGTTACTTCAATGTGTTATAGTATTGATTTTTTTGTTCTTTGAGGTAAAGGTGCAGTTGTTTAATTTGCAATTGTGGTATTGTTTATACCCATTCCTTTCTAGTTTCTTTTGGTATATACCAATCATTATTTGCTGACCCAGTTTCTGTTTCCTGTGAAGGGCTTCAAGCTGCTATTTGTGCCCCTGTTAATGTTAGTTTGGCTATAGCTTGGATTTGTGTTTTTGGTGAACATTTTTGAGAAGTTCCTTTTTCTTTATTCTGCAAGTTTGCTTCTGTTTTTTGTAGTATCAGTTGTTTATAGTTGTAACTGTTTTTACAGATCTCCTTTAGCTAGTTTTGTCCGTAAATTTTCTAATTTATTGGGTAATTCTGTTATCCAAGAACTCTAATCCATATTGCTGTATCTCATTTTTAACCAGATTATTGCTGTCTGTCAGTATTTATGCCATTGCATGTCTTCTGTTATAATCTATATATATATAATTCACTAAGGCAAGAGAACCATGGAAAGGCACGAAGGGCATGGATTCACTAAGCCGCCGACAAGTGAGACACCTATGGCGCACACAGGAAGGAGCCACGCCCACTAACTCCAAGACCATGGGATACGACGACAACTCACAGAGCCACACCCACCAACTCGGATGCGACAACACAGAAAAACCGGCATCGTTTATATTCGTTTGTCGTAGAGGTCACATGCAGATCCGACACACGTTGACTGTTCATAAAGGCGTGGAGGTGAATCGCCATACGCAGCGTGTAAAACTGTTTGCGAGGGGTATCCAGTGGGATCCTTAAACATTCCTTAGCAACTGAGGTTAAAATACAATGAAGTGAGCAGTCTTTAAAAAACGAGTTTTTGGTTACGACGCACGACAGCGTAACTGTTTTACACGCTACATACAGCAATTCGCATCCGCGACAAACATGCGTCTTCTTAGATGCTTAGAACAAGACGAGCAGGCAGTGTATACTGAATGAGAAATCAGCACACTAGCATGACGGAGGAAGCGGAATGGATGTTCTTCTCTTCTCCCGTTCCGCGCCATATGCAGCGTCTAAAACGGTTTGCGAGGGGTATCCCATGGGATCCTTAAAACATTTCTCTACAACTGAGGTTAAAACACAATGAAGTGAGCAGTCTTTAAAAAACGAGTTTTCGGTTACGACGCATGACCGCGTGCACCATAGCAAACTGTTTTACACACTACATAAAGCAATTCGCATCCGCGACAAACATGCGTCTTCTTAGATGCTCCTGCACTTTGTACACACCCACCTCGCTACCACCGTGGTCGGGTGTCTTGGTGGATTATATATAGAAAGGCAGCCAAAACTGCACAGAGCAATGAAAACTCTACGTGAGTCACAGGTGCATCTGGACTGTGCAAAGACGACAACGACTCGAGTGACGAGTTGGAGGTGGGCACATGAGCGGGCAATGCATACTGAACGAAAAATCAGCACACTAGCATGACGGAGGGAGCAGAATGGACGTCCTTCTCCTCTCCTCCCGTTCCACCCTGAGCGCCGCACGGACGATTGTGTGTTGGTTCATTCCGCGCATTGTTACGATGTTGCTTTTCTTGCTGATTTATTACATTACCGATTTTTCAAATGTTAATTTTCTCCCTGTGCTTAAAAATCATTAAAAAACCGGCCTGATTATGCGCCGTATGGTACGCTGCGGGTTGGCTAGTCTTTACTAACTCTTTTCAATTTCTTCTTGTTTATTTGTGTAATGTTCATTAAATACTTTGTAGTTGGGTCTTATACCTCTGTATTGGTTGCTATACATAGGTACAGTAAATCTTATGTTCCTTCTTGGTGCTGAGACATATGTTCTTCTGTAATTTACATTTCTTTTGAAATTATTAACATAATTACCGTAATTTTCTCTACCTCTATACCCATAAAGTCTATTCTGGGTATAGTCTCAGAAGTAACTTGCATATCCATCTTTAACACCTGTATAGGTCTTTCTGTAATTTTGCCTCCTTCTATTTTCTTGATTAAAGACTTGCAGGTTAGGTGCATTGATGATTCTAAATTGTCCCTATTGTGTGCTTGTTGTGTGGGTGTGTGTATGTGTGTGTCTGCCTTGCACCCTGTGTTGGCTGGGATTGGCTCCAGCAGACCCCCGTGACCCTGTAGTTAGGATATAGCGGGTTGGCTAATGGCTGGATGGATGGATTTTTAACAGTTGTATCACACCCAAAATCTTCATCTGGACCTAATTCCCTAAAAAAAGGTCTTTCCGTTTTTTTCATTTTGTAATAACTCTTTTATCTTACACAATAAAAAAAAATTTCTATCAAAAAAAAAACTTTTTTGTTTCAAAGTGAGCTTTTCCCTTTTTTTAAAAAAAAAAATCTTTTAAATAATGTAGTCTTAAGCAATAAAAGCAAGTAAATTACTGGTTCTTTTAAAGAAGACAGGAAAGAAAATGTAGCAAAAATTTCCCCAGAATCAATGTAAAATAATAAACCCACAAAACAAAAGAAAACTTCTTGAAATTCTTACGTGCACCAGACGTTTCGCTAAACTAAGCTTCCTCAGTGGTGCAGAACAGGCAGGAGAGAAAGTTACACATTTAGTTATGTAGTACAGTGATAAATATATATGTAAATTAGATCTGATTATTTTCTTACCATCTTTATGTATAAGGCTTTTAACTAAAAAATAATATGAATCTGTTTCTGAAAAGTGTGTTTTTTTTTTTTTGCACTTTAGTGTTTACATTTTGTTTAACAGTGCCTATGTTGATTTTCTTTTTTCTTCTTTTAAACATTTTATTGAATTTATTAAAAAGTAAGTAACATTCCATACAAGCACGTAAAACTTGAAAAAACACAATTTAAACCAACCACCTCTGATTTTCTATTTAGTCAACGTAAATTTATTAGAAATTATCATAATATTAATTAATGGTAATATCCAAGTAACTATGGTATATCTTTGTTTCTGTTGATTGTGAAAAGCACATTGAGTTGCATGTAAATGTATGATATGGTGCTATATAAATAAAGTTGCTATTATTATTATTATTATTATAGTGAAAATGTCCAAAATGTAAGCATAAGCAGTCTTTTAACTGGAAACAAATAATTCCGGTACTCTGGTCTTCCTCACAGTGCATGCAAGTTTTACGAAACATCTTAATTGAGCAGTAGGAGGTTATGTTACATGTATATTATTATCTAAGTGGGCTAGGGGGTTGTCTCGATGTTGTCTGGGCACACTGATATACATATATATCAAACATTAGGGTAATACCTCTTGGTGTTTTTAATGCGTTGTTATACATATTTTATATCTAAGAGCGCCATCATGGATTCTGATGACCCGCCACTATTTTGTGTTGTTCATGTCTGCTGTATCCATGGGAAAATTCCAACAATCTGTGGAAGATGTGGCACAGATAATATATGAATTGATGATGGGTTTATAGGTTATCCAAAACAATGCCATGGCATCCAACATTAAGGTCCCAAATGGTCTCTTTTTGTACTTTTATCCTTGCAGTTTATTTATTTTTGATCTCCCAGTAGTTGGGTTTGTACTTTATTTCTTGGTTTAAAATTCCTGTGTTGTGCTCTGCATTTTGACAATTTGGTTGGCACCATCTCCTACTTTTAACCCCTACCTGTTTCTGACTATTCATTTTACCTGGTCACTTTCCTTCTTTGTGTCCTCACTGATGGGACAGGCATGGCCTTTGATGGGAATGGCCTTTTGCATGAACAGGGAAGCTGAGAGACATTATGCCCGTTTCTCTGTCCTTCATTTAAGTCCAGTAATGTCATCCTTGACATGCTTCTTGGACTAATGGGTATGCAATTCCCATTGTTTCAGCTCAGACAGACACAATCACCAACCACTCCTCCTCTAGGTTCTTTCATCTTTGCCACCTGTATTCCCCCAGGTTAGCTGACCTAACCTGCATAAATGGATTAAAAATTATTAAAATGTAAAAGTATAAAGACAATTTTACAAATAGAGACAATCTACAAAATATATATATCATTATAAATGCAAGATATTGCCATTTTTTTGCATTCCATTTCGCAGGTGAAATCTCAACAACAGCCTTGAAAAGAATGTGACTGTTGAATACACCACCGTTTATGAAAATGTGATTCTCTGGCTGCGTAATTTGATGCAACCAAAAAGAAAGGAGTACACTTCAAAACTGGCTCCATATAATGCACATGGGAAAACAAGATTCAATCACAGGTGATCACTCAATCATGTTAAACACAGTCATTGACCAACTGTCTTCATTTTAATAGTTATTTTTAAAATGGATCTAATGAGCAATGAATTATCCATGCAAAAGCCGATGTTCATACAAGAGTTATCAAAAGCCTACCTTATTAAAGAGAACCGTAGCAATGGTGTGAATGCAATATTTAAATAAGGTACACGGCCAAATTGTCCATGAAATTGTTTTAAATTTCCAGTTATGAGTAACATGCAGCATATCTGTTGACCTTCATGAATGAATAAATTTTATGTACTTTTAATAGGCTAGAAAAAATTGTCACTTGGATGTATAAAAGTGATTATTTATAAACAAACAGTTGGCCGTGATGGTCCCTTTTCAGATTTTTTCCCGCCATTCTCCTGGTTTGCTAGAAGGGGGCCTTTCCCTGCAATTCCCCGATAAGGGGTTTAAAAGGGAAAATAGAATAGGCAGTCATATTAATACATTAAGTAGTGTTCAATGAATATAGCTGAAATTTCTGCTCCTCATTCTTAAAGGAAACACTGCCCCTGGTAAAATACCATTGGGGTTCCCCCAAAATGTGCGTCCCTTTTTTACCTCCTGTTGGATTATCCCCTAATATGCCTCCCCCTTTGATGCCTATATGTTTGTACGATATATGAAAATTTTTTTTTCCTTTTTAAACTTAATTTTTTTTAGTTAAAAAGTGAAACTCCTTTCGACTATTCAATGGGATAAATCACTACTGGAAAAGGGCCAGGATTAAAATTAAAAAAAAAAGGGTGTTTCACTGATGGACGGTTTTAGAGAGGAAAGGGGCAAACGTTGAGGGTGGGGGGAAGATTTTTATTCGAAGCAAAAAAGTAGAAATTGTTTCTGCCTCAACCCACTTATTAAAAAGATTACTTTCATTTTGTCCTCCATTCTTTTTTTACAAATATGTTTAAAGAATGTATGTTTTTTCCACACACCCAAAAACACACAAGGCTGTTTGAATATTTTGAAAAGGATTTGATATTACACGTTGTTCAAATTGTTATTTTATTAAAATTTTTCAAATAAATAAAGCAAAAAACAGATAATGAAAAAAGCACTGCATGCATTTTTCAATGAAGATTTGAATTTCTATGTTTTTTTTTGTGATTACAAATGAAATGGGCTGCTGGGCAGAAAAGGGATGTATGGAAAATTTTTGGCCTAAAAATGTAGCAGTCTAAAAACCCTTCTTTGAATTTCATTTATCACTTTTGGTTTCCCTTTGTTTAACTTTTCCTCAGTTTTTCCCAAATTTAAAAAAGGTGAAAATGAAGATTGAAAGCTGTCCAGCAAAGAGTTTGGTCAGTGGGGGAAATTTAGGACTAGGGGGGCCTTCCAAAGAATTTGAAGCCGAGAATTACAAAATAAGAACGCCTTTTTCATTGTTTTTACATTCCTGCCGCTCAATGTTACAAAGGTATTCCCATAATGAAAATTAATTCTTTTTAAAAATTAAAGTTAAAATCAATCAACCTTTTTTTGTAAATATTTTTTAATGATTAATGTAAGAAAGCCTAAAAGCAGTTTTTTCTTGTCTTTAACCCTTTTTTAAATTTTTTCCTACCTGCGCTTTGGGCCAAGCTCCCCATCAAACGAGGGATACTTTTCTATCAAGAAAAAAAACATATGTGTAGACAACCCCATAGTGACGAAGGCAGAGGGCAAAAAATTCATCCTTTTTTTCCCCCTGTTGACCTTGAGACTAAGTTATTGAAAAATTCATCAAAAGTCTTTGCCACGGGAATCACACTATATTGAAATTTTTGCCTTCAGTGGGTACGGACCAAAAACCCCAAAAAATGTAGAAGATTAAAAAAAGACGGACGAATTTAGACAGATTTTTTTTTGACTTGTGCTTTTTTCCTTGAAATACTATAGACAATTATAGTCAAAGATGTAAATTTGGGTTTTTAAAAGTTGGTCATTGTTTAAACTATTGTGATGTTGTATATTACAAAATATTCACAAAAGGCAAACCGAGGGGGTTTTACTATAAACAAAGAAACAGATGGAGCTTTGGGTGTGCCCTGTCTCGTGATTTAATTTTTCTTTAAATTTAAATTTTGCAGACCAATAGAGCTCAGTACAGTACACCAAGTACCAGGCCAGTGAAATAATTTGTAGGGCAGGCACCAACACAGTGTGGTATAACGAAGACAAACTTTATGGAGCTGAATGAAAAAAAAGATACCCATAATGGTATACCGGGAAAACACAGAGGCCAAATATTAGTGTGCAAATTCACTGGTTTTTTCCTTTGTTTCTTGACTGATCTTAAAGTAACCCCTTTTTAAATGTAAAACCATTTCAAATTTTATTTGTGAGAAATAAACACACATTTGAGGTGAAGAAGAAAATTATTTCTGTTGTCTACAGAGCCCTCGTTTCAAATACTTTACAAAAATTTGGCTTTTTGTAGATCTGCTTGTCAGCTCCACTTTCTTTTCCCCCTCAAACAGGTG
The DNA here is from genome assembly GCF_016835505.1 of Polypterus senegalus. Classification (NCBI taxonomy): domain Eukaryota; kingdom Metazoa; phylum Chordata; class Cladistia; order Polypteriformes; family Polypteridae; genus Polypterus; species Polypterus senegalus. The sequence goes on along the minus strand of NC_053155.1, from coordinate 137,105,570 downwards.
TGTGTGCCCCGCACCCCTTTTAGGTTACTTTATTCTTTTCCTTTGGGCCCGAATCCTTATTCCTTAATTAAATAAGTGTGATTAGAAATGAATGGAAAGGGGAATTAATGTTTCATTGTAATGGGTTTTTAGATAAATAATGCATTTTCACCGTTTCAGAAAGGAAACCCTTTTTGGGTAATCCAAGATGCTGTTTCCACTGTCATGCCTTTATTTTAAATATAAATTTTTTGCCAAAAAAGTTGTATTATTTCAAATTTATCTTATATATTCCCAATTTTTCCCCTTTCTTTTTTTATATATATATATATATTTATATTTTATATATATATATATAATTTTAAAACCCTAATCCTAAAAATAACGATTTTTTGTACTTTTTTTTCCACTTTAAATCCATTTTTAATAGCTACAAAATATGTTTAGTATCATTTTTTTTGGGAAATTTTTCAAAAAATGGAGGTTTA
>NC_053155.1:137087603-137104603 GCF_016835505.1 Polypterus senegalus | reverse complement strand
CACCACTAGTTAAATAGTTAAACACTTTAATCATATTAGAGTGCAGTAACTTAAGACAGCAATTTTAGAATGGCATCCATACTGGAGCATCAGAAACAGAAAATATACGGAACAACAATGGATACTTAAAACTTCAAACACAGTATTCAAAAGGTTTAAATTTTAATGATCAAACAGAACTGTATTCAGACACAGAAAAACTATAGCAAGAAAAAGGATGTACCTGTGACTTCCAGCTCAGATATACAGGAATTTCCTGTTCTAAAACGTTTTTCTTTCCTTTTTTTAAGTTGAAACAATTTATGATTTCATTTTTATTTTCAAATATTCAAATAAAATAAAGTCTTGAAATCTAAAATAAAACAATATAAAAGATAACTTACTTGAAACATCTATAGTATTACGATTGGGAGCTAACTGAACCTTAATAATTAAGAATAAACTTAGGATGAAACTATCCCACAACCTTATCCTAATCTTAAAATCATAAAAAAGCAAATATTATTGAATTCCTAACCCTAAAGTTAAACTAACCCTAAACCCTGATGTTCACTTAACTCTTAACAAGCCTAATATTAAACCAAACCTTAATTTAAAATAAAAATATTCCAAACCCTTATCCTAACCTTAAAATCACAAAAAATGTAATTATTTTATTATAACCCTAAGGTTAAACTAAACCTAAAACCCAACTAACCTTAAACCGTAAGGTTAACTTAACTCTACAACAACAACAACAACATTTATTTATATAGCACATTTTCATACAAACAGTAGCTCAAAGTGCTTTACATATTAAAGAATAGAAAAATGAAAGACATAATTATAAAAATAAATCAACATTAACATCGAATAAGAGTAAGGTTCAATGGCCAGGGGACAGAAAAACAAAAACTCCAGACGGCTGGAGAAAAAATAAAATCTGTAGGGATTCCAGACCATGATACCGCCCAGTCCCTCTGGGCATTCTACCTAACATAAATGAAACAGTCCTCTTTGGATTTAGGATTCTCACTCTACTCTAAGAACTTCTAACCCTCGTCTAATGAAAACGCCATTAGTAGACACTTGAACCCAGCATATGCAGGCTTAAAAAGAACATCTAAAAAAAAAAAAAAGACTTAATGATGAACTCCTTCTGAAATCCACCTCCAACCCCCTTACAACCATTTTCACCAGCTATATATTTTTTTTTTTTTTATTAATTTTATTACAATCAATACATAGCAATCAAGTTTTTACAAAAAAAAAGAATTATGCTAAGAACAGATCGATCCCCACCCTTGAGAGAGAGAGCAAGCCAAGCGGTGTAAAATTTAAGGCTTTTAAAAATACCTAAATCAACAAATTCTCTGTGCTTTATAAAATCATTTCAAAATATTACTGATTAGATCCTGCCATGTTTTGAAAAAGTCTGCACAGATCCTCTAACTGAGTATTTGATTTTTCCAATTTTAAATAATATAACACATCAGTTTCCCACTGACTTAAAGAGGAGAGTTTGGGTTCTTCCAGTTTATCAGAATAAGTCTGCGTGCCAACAGTGTAGTGAATGCAATCACAGTTTGTTTGTCTTTCTCCACTTTAAGACCCTCTGGAAGAACCCCAAACACAGCTGTTAATGGGTTAGGAGGGATTGTGAGTCCAAGACTGTCTGAGAGGTAATTAAAAATTTTTGTCCAGAATAATGTTAATTTGGAGCAGGCCCAGAACATGTGACCTAGTGAGGCTGGGGCTTGGTTGCAACGTTCGCAGGTTGGATCATGCCCTGGAAACATTTTGAGAGTTTTAGTCGAGACAGATGTGCTCGATATATAATTTTGAGTTGTATAATTGTATGCTTTGCATATGGAGCTTGAGTGAATTCTCTGCATTGCTACTTTCCACTCCTTTTCTGATATATTAATTGAGAGGTCATTTTCCCAGTGTCCTCTTGGATCTTTGAAAGGAAGGGATTGTAAAAGGATTTTATATATTGTAGAGATGGAGTCTAACTCCTTGAAATTGAGCAATAATTTTTCCAGCGTGGATGAGGGTGCAAGATGAGGAAAATCTGGAAGGTTCTGTTTAACAAAGTTCCTGATTTGAAGATAGTGAAAGAAATTTGTAGCTGGAATGTTAAATTTGGAACGTAATTGTTCATAGGATGCAAAGGCGTTGTCTATATAAAGATCTCTAAGCAAGTTAATTCCAAATTTTTCCAGATATTAAAAACTGCATATGTTTGTGAGGGTTGAAAGAGGTGGTTCTTTTGCAGGGGTGCCACAGAAAGAAGCTTCTCCGTCTTAAAATGCTTTCTACATTGGTTCCAGATTCTAAGTGAGTGGAGCACAATTGGGTTATTAGTGTATTGCCGATAGCGTGTGTTTATTGGAGCACAAAGCAAGGAATACAAAGAAGTACTGCAGGATTTTACTTCTATTGCGGTCCATGCCTGTGTATGTTCTTCTATTTGTGTCCAGGTTCTTATCGACTGTATATTTGCGCCCAGTAATAAAACTGGAAGTTAGGTAGAGCCATGCCGCCTTCTGCCTTTTGTCTTTGTAGGGTCGCTCTTTTGATGCGTGGATGTTTAGAATTCCAAATAAATGAGGTTATTGTTGAATCTAATTGCTTAAAGAACGATTTATTAATGTATATTGGTATGTTTTGAAATAAAAAGGAGCTTAGGAAGAATATTCATCTTAACAGTGTTAATTCTTCCAGCTAGTGTGAGATGAAGGGTTGACCATCTATGCAAGTCTTGTTTAATTTTTTCCATACAGACGACGAAATTTTGTTGATAAAGAGCTTTATGTTTACTTGTGATGTTTACCCGAGGTATTTAAACTGTTCTGCAATGATAAAAGGAAGGGTGTCTAATCTAATATTATATGCTTGCGAATTCACGGAAAGAGTACACTTTTATTCAGATTAATTCTGAGACCAGAGAGCTTTTGAAATTCTGTGAGTGCTGCTAAGACTGCAGGCACAGAATTTTCTGGATCCGATATATACAGTACCATGTCATCTGCATATAATGAGATTTTCTGTTCCAGTCCTTCTCTGCTAATCCCCTTTATCTGATCAGTATTTCGACAATGTATTGCCAGTGGTTCAATGGCAATTGCAAACAGCAGTGGTGACAAAGGGCATCCTTGTCTTGTGCCACGTTCTAGTTTAAAGTAGTCTGAGCAAATGTTATTGATGCAAACTGAAGCTTCTGGGTTAGTATACAGTAATTTAATCCATGCACAAATGTTGGGCCAAACCCAAACTTCTCCAAAATAGTAAAAGGTATTTCCATTCAATCATGTCGAATGCTTTTCTGCATCCAATGATAATAATATTTCTGGGGTGTTTGATTTAGTTGGTGAGTATATTACATTAAACAGGCGTCGAAGATTTGAAGATAAGTGTCGGCCCCTAATAAATCCAGTTTGGTCTTGTGATATTATGAGGGAGCACTTTCTCCATCCTTCTAGCTATGATTTTAGAGAGTATTTTAACGTCGTTATTCAGAAGTGAAATTGGTCTGTATGATGCACATTGTAATAAGTCCTTATTTTGTTTTGGAAAGACAGTGATTAGTGCTTGGCGAAAGGTTTGTGGAAGAGATTGGTTATCTCTGGCTTCTGTAAATGTTGCTAATAGGAGGGAGCTAGCTGAGCGGAGAATTTCTTGTAAAACTCTGCAGGGTAGCCATCAGGGCCTGCTGCTTTTCCACCTTGGAGTGACTTTATAGCATCCAGTAATTCTGATAATGACAGAGGTTTATCGAGCTCCTCCACACTAATAGCGTCAATTTGTGGTATCTGTAATTTATCCAGAAATGCATTAGATTGTATATTGTCTTCTTTAAACTCAGTAGTATATAGGGATTTATAGTAGTCTCTAAAAGTGCACATTATATTTTTGTGTTCGATGATTTTATCTCCATTCGTGTTAGTAATTACGAGATTGCGTTGCACTTCTTGCTTGTGAATTTGTTGCTAAAAGCTTATTAGCTTTCTCTCCATGTTCATAATAATGATGTCTGGATTTGTAAATTAGTTGTTCGGTTTCTTTAGTTGTCAAGAGGTTTAATTCTGAATGTAGAGCCTGCCTCCTCTTATGTAGAGTCTCGCTTGGTAGTCTGGCATGTTCTTCATCTATTTTAGTAATTTCGCTTTTTATCTCTGCTACTTTCTTCGCGGATTTATTTCTGTGGGAAAGATATGAGATAATCTGTCCTCTTAAGAAGGCCTTAAGAGTTTCCCAGAGTGTTCCTGCAGAGATCTCAGGGGATGTATTTGTCTCTAGAAAGAATTCAATTTGTTTGGATATAAATTCAGTACAATTCTCGTCAGCTAATAGAAGCGGATTGAGACGCCATCTGCGGGTGAGTGTATGGGGCTTAGTAATTTCAGCTCCAAGATCATCGGAGCATGGTCTGAAATAACAATAGCATCGTATTTACAAGATTTAATCTTAGGCAAGAAGTTATTATCTATAAAGAAGTAATCAATCCTTGAGTAGCAATGATGTACTGGTGAGTAGAAAGAATATGTTCTTGAATTTGGGTTTAAAACCTCCAGGGATCTGATAAGTTGTGATCAGTTATAAACTTTGTAATTATCTTTGCGGTGTTAGTTGCGTTCCCCTGTGGAGGAAGTCTTATCTAAAAGTGGATTTAGAACACAATTAAAGTCCCCAGCCATTATAAGTTTATGAGTGTTCAGATTGGGAATGGATGCAAATAAATTTTGTATAAATTCCTTATCATCAACATTAGGTGCATAAACATTTATCAAAATCATTTTACAGTTAGATAAGTCTCCCATGACCATCACATATCTCCCTTCAGGATCCAATACTACATCTGATGCTACAAATGGTACTGTTCTATGTATGAGAATTCCCACCCCTCTAGTTTTCTTTGTAAAACTAGAATGGAACATTTGGCCAGTCCAGTCTTTTGCAGCGGAACTGATCCTTACTTAGTAAGTGGGTTTCCTGTAAAAATACTATTTTAGCATTTAGACCTGTTAGGTGAGAAAGTACTTTCTTTCTCTTTAATTCGTGATTCAGGCCTTTAACATTCCAGCTTACGAAGTTAACTGTCCCATCATGGAGACACTGATTCTGAGTTTTTGGTGTCATATTATAGTCTTAACTGGAAGTGAAATAGTTTAGGTCTTAATTTCCTATTCCCCAAGAGTTGTTGCCATGCAGCTTATTATTACGTTGATAGTTATAATTATAAAGATTGAGATGATAGATTAGATATAGATCAAGCCTGCTCTCTTTCTCTTCCCCTTAACCCCCACCCTCCCTTTTTGCCTCCCCAGGTGAGGCTAAAACCCACTTCATGCAGTCCCAGTCCTCTGACATACCCAGAGACAGAGCACGTCCAAAGCACATCAAGCCCCCATGCAGTGGCTTTAAGGTTAAAAGATAGAGATATCTGTTACCAATATAGTCTTTAAAAGAGGAAAAAGAAAGAAAAGAATTTTGCACTTAATATATATATATATATATATATATATATATATATATATATATATACATACATACATACATATAATCTTCATCAATTTTAGTGCATTAAGATGATATCCCCAGATAATAAACCCAGGTGATGGTGTTAAAGATGTGTCCAAAACAAGCATAACAAGTCTTAATGCAGTAATAGCAATAACAGCAAACCAAGGGTATGATATTGAACAGTCTCATTTAGGGTACACATGAAATAATTAGAAAAGAAAAAGAGGAGGAAAACGTAATTAAGCACAATAAAACATAAACATTTAGCCCTAGTAATACTAAGTAATGATAAGTAATAAGTAAGTAATAATAATATAAGAATATGAGAATATATGCTGATAAAAACCCGTATTTTAAAACAAATAGATCAGACAGTAGATTATTAATCCTAGCTTTATCATTTACCGCCATGACTCACAATTATGTATCAGAATAGTCCGGGATCAGCTTTCTTAACTCATTTTCTGCCTCCTCCTTGCTAGCGAAAACATAGAAATGACCCTGCCATTCCACTTTCAGTTTTGCGGATACAGGAGGCCGTATTTGACATTGGCTTGCCGTAGCAGCTGTTTAATATTATAGAAGGCGGCGTTTGATAGCTGTTGCTGGAGAGAAGTCAGGGAAGAGCGAATGTGGCAATCTTCATATATAATATCTTCCTTTTTTTCCTGAGGAGTTCCATCACCTCTAACTTAAATGATAATCGTTCAAAACGGACTATAAAAGATCTTGGTCGGGGTCTGACGGTGTTTGATCAGCAGACGTGATAAGCCGCTGCTATCTCAGATTCTGCTTTAAAGTCGCCCCCGATTATTTTAGAAAAAAGTTCAGTTGCGAATTTCACCGGGTTTAAACTTTCTCGATTCTCCGGCAAGCCTTCAATTCTGACATTATACCTTCTATTCCCATCTTCTAAAGCAGCCAGTCTGTCTCCAAGTTTTTCTCCGAGTTTTTACATTCGAACTGACATTTACTGCTCTTTCCTCGGCACTGGCAGCTAGATGTTCGGCTATTTCGATCCGATTCGTGAATGTCTCACTAAGATGCTCCAATCGATCAGCAAGCGTGCTCAGGTTAGCGAGTTTTTCTCAATGCGCTCTTCAATTTTACCCAGCACCTGTCGAAGTTCAAGCTGTACCTCTTGACGCAGCCTTTCATTTGCCTGTTGGATTTCCTGTCGCAGACATTCATTGCCTGTTTCATCTCCTGTTTCATTCCTGTTTCAGTCTCTCATGTGCCTTTGCCGTTGCTTTCTCATTAGCCTTCTCGCTTTTCTTTATATCTTGCCTGAGCTCAGCGAGCAACACTTTCAGTTCAGATAGCTCAAATGTGCCTTCTTGTACGTAGATGAAGCAGCAGACTCTGCTGAAGCGGTGTCCCCGCTGCTCCAGTCCCGCGTGATTGCGTAACTGAAGCCGCGGACCTCCCGGCCTTTTCCAGTTTCAGGTAATCCTCTCCAATCGGCGAGCTATCCACATCTGCACTCACGATCGCACCTTCGCTCCCCTTTTCGCTCTCAGCAGGCGCCGATGTAGCGGACCGTGGTCCCGAGGAGTCTGTACTTTCGCCCATCTGATCCAGGTCTGTCTCTGAGAGGCCGTATCTCGAACTAGGGCTTGCTGATCGCAGCTTGGATGTAGCTTTAGTCTTGATTCTTTCGGACCCCCTTCTTGTTGGCCATGTTTATATGTGTTTACATATACTGTAGCGGTCCCTCTCGGGTTGAATAAATACAGGATATCTCAGAATAATAAGCAAATAATATGAAAAATAGCACCACTGCTAGCGGAGCTCCACTTCAGACGTCCATCTCCTGTATGTCTAATCATTTTCCTCTGATGATGACACTTGGCAGGTTGTCGAAAGCTTAGGGAATAAAAAACTGTTTTAAGATACGTGACTCATTTTCTCCTTTTGCGGAATTCTCTAGCTACAAATAGAAAGCACTGGTTTTGAGTTACCGATTTAAAAGTGGTGACTCATAGTGATTATTTCATTTTGTAAACTTATAATACAGAAAACCTACAATATTTACTGGCTTCCGTTCAGATTACATTTGAGTTACATCACTTCTTAGTAACAAATATTAAAACTGAGCACCCAGACTCACAAGGTTTTTTCAGCTAGAACTTTTATAAATTGCTCGCAGTATGGTAAATATGTTACAAATATACACATAATTCAACCTAAAACAATGTCATCTTAACAAAGCTAAGTCTAAGTGTAAAGTACCACAATGACCTTGAAGCTGATGTGTTTTGGGATTACTTCCCCTTTCTTAGAGCCAGACATTATACAGAATTTAAAAACAAATATTTTAGACCAATGTATAGCAGTATTTTACATTTTTTCATGGCAATTTATAGAGGGTAACGATTAATAGATGTTAATGATTTAATGGTTGACTAAAGTTGGGAGACTGAAATTATTTTAGCATATCACTAACAGATCCCCAATATCTAAACTTCATTTTGGGAGAATAAACTGGCCTTAAGAAGAGGAAGGGGTGCTGATTCTGAAATATGTCGGACTTAAGGAAATTCAGATATTTGACAATTGATCCAGAAATATCTGGATTTCACTATTTCAAGACATCTTAGATTTAGCTGTAATTGCTCAAATATATTTGAAATTCATCTGAACTAATGAGTACTGAAATATTTGGAAACATGTGCTCAAATTTAATGTTATTATGCAGCAACTTAGTTTAAAATGAATATGTATAGAATCAGTAAATATTGCAGGTTTTCTGTATTAAAAAATGAAATAATAACTATGATTCACCATTATTAAATCGTTAACCCAAAACCAGTGCTTTCTACCCTGAGTAATGCTACCAAGGCCCAAGTCTCCTGGTGGCACCACTCAAGTTAGAGTCACTGGCCTTGACTGAATAATATAATGATTAAGACTTTTAAAAACAATAAAATAAATAAATAAAAACACTTTTTCTGTATTAACAACATAATAATAATTATCAGTTAAAAAATATCAATGAAATCTAAACAGGTTAATATTACTGCTCTTTAAAGGATATTCTAAATTTTTTTAAATGAAGAAATAGTCTGCAAATATTAACCTTGTGTATATCTTTATGTAAGTGCATATAAAATACAAATTATTTAAAAAGCAAACTAGTAACAGGCATTTTGGAATTGTTTTCAATTAACATGAAAGTCCTAATGTAAACTGATTAAATTGAACACCTTTTATAAGACTTATTGTTTTAAACCTTTCTCTTCCATGAGGTATTTTGGTTCTTTATATAGAATTTTACACCCAGCCAATCTTTATTTTTGAGAGCTTGCAGTTTATTTTGGACGCAGGCCTCACACTCTCTCTTCCCTGGCACTTTACATATATTTTTTAATTTGGCCAAAAGTTTCTCCACTGCTCTTATTTCTTCTTCATTCCACATTTTTCCCTTCCTTTGTTTACGACCTACAAATTACACCACAAAATTCCAATTAGCAGAATATAAACTTCTGTATAGCTTAGTTAAAAAAATATGTTTATTGTAGCATTAACATGTACTCACCTTGGCAAACACTGTTAGCTTTTGTTTCCTGAACTTGACCCTGTGTTGGTTTTAGCCGCTTTACTTGAATTTCTAAACACAACATAAACAATTATTTTGCAAAATTTCAAGAATTATTTAAACTAATCAATTTAATAAAATTTTATGAAATTGTAGGAATAGTTAGAAAGCCATAAACTTGAACACCAATGTATTTACATTAGTAAGGTGAAATGTACAAATGCTTACCTGCTTCACCTTCATCAACACTTAATTCTTCCTCACTTTCTGATGTTTAATTTTCAATCACTATTTTTTCTACATTAAAAAAAATCTTTTAATAAAAATCAAAGAAAAAACAGGAGCTACTTTTAAGTTCATCACTATACATGATATTCAAATGCAAAACCGAACTTTGCATACAGAGAAGGAAAGTAAATGCTTACAAAAATAAAATTGGTTCAGCAATTCTGGTAGAGATGTCTACTAGTTAGTAATGTAATTATGAACATATTCATATTTGAATGGTTTGGTGTGATGTAAATCTTGTTCACTTCAATTGTATCAGGGCAATTAGGTTAGGTTAACTTCAGAGTATGTCTGTCTTTATTGAAAAAGTTGTGTCTACAGTACACTAAATTGTCACAGATGCAGGGTGTGTTACAATTTAAGTGCAGAATTTAAAGAGAGGATGTTTAGCATGCAGCAAACAAAAAAAACATCCCTGTCACATGGTAAAAAAAATTGTCTACAACTTACTGACAGTTGGGGCATACTTAAAAATCATACATTTAGGAACATATTTGTATATCCAAAGTGCAGGTGGAAAGGAAGAGGTGCCTTAGTCATGTCAAACACGACACATCTGCCAAAATTAATAACTATTTTTACATTTACTGCGTTTGTCATTGCTATGCAGTATGCTAAGTTTGGTTATGCATATGTATACACATAGGCAGAGAGAGAAAGAGAAAGAAAATGGTAATTACTAGTTGGATCAATGGTGATATCCTCCAGATTTTTTCCTTTGGGCTCTCCAAGGCGCCCACTTTCTAGCAAAGTGCCTTCTGGGAGACGATAGTATTTCCTATGCTTTTAATGTCATGCCCAAGGAAATCAGCCAGCTGATCTAATATTGGATCACATTCTTTGCTTTCATAGTCTGAAACACTGAAATCAGTACAGGTCTATCATATGTGGAACGTGATGCAGAGGATTTCTCAACTGTATCTATTTTGTCACTCATGTGTGCTGATAAGCTGTCACTACTGCATTCTGGACTGCTCTCTTCCAATGACTTAGGAATGTCATCATCATTGCTTTTGTCCATACAGGAATCTGATGACTCAAAACAGTTTTGAAGCATCTCTTCACTCACCTATAAAAACATAAAGTCATCCAGAGCCAGATCCCTATACTGCACCAATGAAAACTACATTATTGGATTAATTATTTCTTTCATTTATTTATTATTAATAACATATATGCATGCAGCAATTGCTTAATATTTCAAAACCCACTATCAAATACTCTGAAAAGTGTTAATTTTATAGTGAAAATATTGAATTCTAAAGTTTATGACATCGGGGTATAACTTACAATATGTTGGGATCAGAGTTTAAACAGCAGCCTGACATCTGGATCATGCAGAATGTGGGTGGAGTTGTCGGTGTTTGAGGGGTGGAGTTTTTTTTATATATATATATATGTAAGGTGTGGTGGGGCTCTCCTTGTGATTGTCTCTGTTAAGCTGAAACAAGCACTTAATAAGTATTTAATAAAGTTAACTTTGGAGTATTCAAGATTTGTGTTTCACTCCCTGCTGTAAATTAGGACAAGGGAACTCGGGGACCGGGTTTTACCCAAGAGCATGTCACTCTGGCCCTGGATCTTCACACCACTGGACACAAAGAAGGAGAAGCTCCCCTGCATCATCTCGACCACTATCCGGAGACAGGCAGGAAAGGTTACAAATAACACTGTCAGAGCGCTTAAGTTTTGGCACAGTAGAATCAAGGGCACTCTTTTCGGAAGAAACTGGTTCAGTGTCAGATCCACTGTTGTCTTAAGTCTGTAAAAATATAATTGGGTGTTATTCATTGGACACACATTATGATGGGCTAGTATTATTACTGTTATTATTAGTAGTAGCAATATTCCTACTATTATCATTTTTGTTTTTTATTTTTACACTTTGTAAAGGCAAACTACAATCAAGTACTCTGTGCTCAAATAATTGTTAAGTTTAGTTATAGGCAATTACCGGGATATCAGAATACCGGATCTTATAGTATGCTGTACATAATGTAAATTAAATGAGATTATGCTTAATATATTTTTCGGGCCAAATCTTGTACTTTGAATGTGAAGACAAGACCACATGTCGTTAGGTCTTAAGAATAAGTGCAACACATATAGGAGAGTCAACTTTTCTTCACTATCATTATTGGTACTAGCATTTATAGCAGTTCATTTCTATTATGGAGACCTAAATGAATTAGAAGGAGGTAGAAGTACTGAAGTACCACCAACATTCCTAGTGAGGACTAACATATATTTCAGTTCACATTCACTGTGGGGACCTAGAGTAATGGGTTAGCAGGAGTTAATCTATCTTTTATATAGCTGTACTTGTGGGGTCTGACACATATATCAGGCTATCCTGTTATGAAGAGCTTAGAGAAGTAGAGGGATATTTTAGGATTTAAACTCAAGAAGCTGTCTTTGTGGGGACTTAAATATCAGGTTACAACCACTGTGTGGACCTACATTATGGCACAAGCAACCCAATCTTCACTACCTGCCCTTGTGGGGACTTGCACACATTTCAGGTCACAACCATTGTGTGGACCTAAACTAAGTGGGGGAAGATAGCACTATTTACCCTCTCTTCAATACCTGTCCTTGAGGGGACTCTCACACACACATACTTGAAGTCATTCCTGTTATGGGGACCTCAGTGAAGTAGAAAGATATTTTAGGATTTAAAACACAAGAAGCTATCCTTGTGTGGACTCACGCAAATTTCAGGTCGCAAACCCTGTGTGGACCTAATCTAAGTGGGTGGACGGTGGTGCAAGTAACCCCATCTTCACTAACTGCCCATGTGGGGACTCACACATATGTCAAGTCACAACCATTGTTGGGACCAAAATCAAGTGGGGATGGTAGCACCATTAACCCCAGCTTCAGTAACTGCCCTTGTTGGAACTTACACACATTCCAGGTAATTTTCATTAGGGGGACTTCAGTTAAGTAGGGTGGGCAGTATGAAATATGTAGCAATGACACATTTCTTGTGAGGATTCAAATGTGTTTCAGATCACTCTTATCATGAGGACCTAAAGCAAGTTGGAAATACAGTTGCGATTATTGACTGTTAACTGATCTTATAGAGAATGTCTATATAGTTTTAATACAAAACAACTTTGTGAAATAAACTGTAGCAGATTCACTGTAAAAACAAAATAAGACAATTTGCCATTAAAAGCTATATACTACGTATTTCTAATTATATTTGTTTATTAAGTAAAAAATTGTACCTGCTCATTAGTAACAACTGTTTCTTTCTCTTGTGGTTCACAAGGTTTTTCAGCTAAATTATGACTGAGGACCTTCTCTGTTCCATCAGGGTTCTGAGGAGAAGACAAAATAATTTAATGATTAGCAAAATAAAAGGATTATATATAACATTTTACTGTTAAAAGTGATGTAAAGTATTTGTCTGATAAAAAGTTTAAGGCAATAAAGAATTTTACCTTTTCATCAATAGCATGAGTGCCTTTTACTTGTGCCAGTATAGGCTGTTGAGCCAAAATCTGGTTGTGGGCAACATCCCTTTCCCCAGTGCCCTAAAAAACAGGATATTGATTAAATGCATAATCACGCCAGGTATGCTGTTCTCACTTTCCAGTCTTATATGCAATAATACTTCTAATACTAAATTGAACTTACTGGTTTTCCACTAGAAAAAGATGTTAAAACCTTTGTTGGATTTTTAAATATATTTTGCCATAAATACTGCATGAATGCCCAAAGTAAATCTTTGGTATGACTTTTGACCATTCCTTATAATGCCTAATTCTCATTCAAAGTTTCTGGGTTTCTAGGTCTTGTAGGTGGTTGTACATTTTGCATTATTTACATGATATCACAAAAAGATAACAATATTTTTTCCTTCTCTTTAAACAACATTTATTATTTTGGTGTGTTCACTTAATTTTTCTTTCTGTCATATGTTACATTCAGAATGTGCTACAAAAGTTGGAAACAGGTTTCACTAAGTCATACACTGTGTATGTTTTCTGAAAGTTTATAGTGCAAATATCAAAATTCTGCTAATCAATACCAATATATTCTTGTTTAGCAAAGTCTTTATAATGAGTGTGTAATTAATGATTTTAACTTTAAATGTATTCTTTGCTCTCTTAGTTTTCTATAATTAAGTGTACACCATCCATTTTCATACCTTTAATTGAAATTACAAATATCACTATATGTGTGTTTCTTAAATTTATTGTCATATAAAAATATATTTCCACTTCCTATCACACAGCTTTACTATCTAAAATAGTGCAATAGGATATATAGATTCAGACAATGTAACAAATTGCAATGTATGTATACAAATAAATATCAGTACTATTGTTACTGCTTTCAAAAAATCTTCATTAATTAAAATAAAATGCTTGTATACATTAACAATTTAGATTTGTTTACCGTGTCATTTGTCCAGTAGTGGCTTTTTCTTTTCCCTGTATACAGACACAAAAAAAATTACTTTACTGGTAAAAACAACCTAAGCTAATCCTAAATACATAAATCAAGACTACAGTTATTACCTGCCTTCTCCAACACCATGGACCATCTCCATAGCTGCATGTGATTTCTTTACCGGGAACAATGTCTCTTAAAGCAAACAGACAGAGGTGTGGCATTCCATCTACTGCCAGTTTCTTGATTTTGCAGTATGGATTTTTGTTGTCATTTATCATTCTTCCAACAGAGCCATCATCTTTGGCTGCATCAATGCTGTAACAGCAGTACAGTTTAAATAAAAAGTAGTATTAGTACATAAAAAGTACTAATATGTATAGTGTAGCACAACTGAGTCTGAACCTGAGAGAGACAAGATCCTCACTGAAGTGGAAAGGACTACCTTGAGAATCTGACGTAAAAGCACCTCCGCGATTACTGTGCCTCAGACAGAGCACTTAGAACACTTCAGACACGTTTCCAGGCTGCTAGAGTCCATCTGCCCAAGTGTGTGGTAGCCAGCATGTCTCACAGGGCTGGTGGACAGAGAAGGACGGACATCGGGTCAAAGCACCTGTTGATTCCACTAAAGTGCTCACTAACTGTGTTGTCTGCAAATGCGGATCTCGGTGCAGCTTCCTTCCGGTAGTCCTGCCTCTTCGGACAGTTCATTAGTATGAGATATAACGTGTATGTGGTTAGTTGAACAATGGTGTGTCTTGGGATGTTGTTGGTTACAAAAACGGTGCCAAACAACCCCTCCCCCAAATTAGGAAACACTGTATTAGAACAATAAAACTTAAGATGATATTTGCGTTACACTTGTGCAATCAGATTATTATAATACCGTTTTTTGAAAATGTTGAAGCAGGTTTGTTGTATATATCATAAACACGGTAAAGCATTTTATAATTTATTTGGGGACAGGGAAACGTTTATACTGTCTGGCAGTATTACTTTGTTCTGCCGTTTACTTTCATTCTGACGTTTTGTTAACTGTTGCAATATTGACTTTGGAAGACACTGTAATACACATTCACCATAAATCAGAAAAATAAATACAACTTATCACCAGCTTTTCCCATTCCATTTAAAGTAGAAAAGAAAGACAGCAGCGGCAGGAATAGTACACTCGCCTCCTCTTGCTTTAAGCCCCGTCTATTAGCTGACCGCAGTACTCGGCCACAAAGTCGTCCCTTTCCAATGCATCCACCACAAAAACTCCATATCCTGTGAATGACCGACTATATGAACCGTACTTCTCTAATATAAATGAGATGTCAATAATTTAAGAAAATAAAGTGATTATAAAAAGTTACCCTTCTCTGAATTAATAAATTTAATTTCCAATCCGCGTTTGTCCGAAGATGACCTCATATACCAAATAGCATCGTTTTCTGGATTTATTCGTTATCTTCTCATTTTCAACATATGTCTGTGTATATATATATATATATATGTAGTGAGCTGGGGGCTGATCGCACCCTACAGGTTGAAAAAAAGACGCTGAAAGACTACCTTCACATTGCTCCCTTGCTTGCTGGGCATATTTGCGGCTGATCTATCGTGCGATTCGCGTGGTACTTCAGTAGACTTAAAAGTCTGAACAGCTCCTGTCAATTTTTGATTGATTGTTTGCTTTTCTCTCTCTCTGTCCTTCCCTGCTCTGATCGCACTCCTTTGAAGAGGAAGATATGTTTGCATTCTTTTAATTGTGAGACAGAACTGTCATTTCCGCCTTGTTAAGGAGTACATTTAAACTTTTGAAAAAGAGACATGTTTCCAGTGTTTGAATAAAGTTCTTCTCTTTACAACCTCCTGTGTTTCTGTGCTAGCATAACATTTATTAAAATGCTGTTTACCTTTTTTACAGTTTGTGACTTATCCTTTCGCTCTTTCAATATTTTCTCCATTAAGAACACACCTAATGGGAACATCTGGTGTAGCTGCCACGTGACCAAATGTGTGCTTAACTCTGAAGCACCGCAAAATGTCTGTAGGGGGTTTTACACAGTGTGAGCATCCAGCCCCAAATAACACACACAAATTTTATTCAAAGAAATACGACTTTTAATTACCTTTCAGACAGCCTTGGACTCACAATCCCTCCTAACCCATTAACAAAACCATTAACAGCTACGTTTGGCGTTCTTCCAGAGGGGCTTAAAGTGGAGAAAGACAAACAAATTGTGATTGCATTCACTACACTTATTCTGATAAACTGGAAGAACCCAAACTCTCCTCTTTTAAGTCAGTGGGAAACCGATATCTTATACTATTTGAAATTGGAAAAAATCAAATACTCAGTTAGAGGATCCGTACAGACTTTTTCAAAACATAGCAGGATCTAATCAGTAATATTTTAAAATAAGCTCATAAAGCACAGAGAATTTATTAATTTAGGTATGTTTACAAGCCTTAAATTTCACGCCGTTTGGCTTGCTCTCTCTCTCAGGGGTGGGGATCGATCTGTTCTTAACTCAATTTTTCTTTTTGTAAAAACTTGATTGCTTTGTATGGATTGCAATAAAATTAATAAAAAGAAAAAATAAAAAAGAAATATGACTTTCGGAGTCAGGGTAGATTTTGATGGTACACACCTTAGAGCGATTTTGCATTAATTATAATGGTCAGAATTATGGGGACCTCATTTTTGGTCCCCACCTTGTCAGAGGTCCTCACTGTGTAGGTGTGCAGTCAGGCTTATTTCCCCATTATGATAGTAATGCAAGTACACACACACACACATATTTGATTCCTTTGTTTTTGAAAATTGATGTTACCATTTTGATTTTCTTTGCTGGTTCAGCTGAGTTCTTAAACTTTGTTCCAATCATTTTTGCTGATGTTTTCCTAATGCTTTCTGTGGTTTTATTTTTGTTTCTTGTGTCACTGTGTTATCTCTTCCAGATTCATGCTGCTGTGGCACATGGAAAGTTGTTTGTGCATGCAAATTGTTTGTGCATGCAAAGGCCAGTATTGTTTTTGTTGACTTTTTTCAAATTTGAGGACTCAAGATGCAACAGGCTGCCTGTCAGCTTCAGAGATACACAACAGATCACCTGCCAGCTTTAGAGATCTGTTGTATTACTTGATGCCATCTTTATGACTTTTTACTTTTAGCATTAGAAAATTTGGTGCTACCATAGGAACCGTACCTTTTATTATGGAGACTTTTTGAGGTTTCTAACTCCTTTTTCTCCTCCCTTTTTGTTATTTTTTA
>NC_053155.1:136986715-137087103 GCF_016835505.1 Polypterus senegalus | reverse complement strand
TGCTCAGTGCCAACGCAACACTATAAAGACGCCTTCACAGAATGAATTTCTTCATGTAAATCGAAAGCATTTCCACTCTGTTAATGTGCTGTTCTATAGTCCACCGAAAGTGTGTTGTATTATGTAGGTATGTAGCCTGTTGCATAATGTGGCACACAATTATGGCATGCCCGTACCTGAAAAGATGCGGTATGATGAACCTGACCCTGACCCACCAAATGATCAGCCAGATCAGACAGCATTACAACTTCGTTTGAATGCAATTAGCAGAATCTAAAAACAAGTAATTACATGCAGCATTTATCTTTTAACCAATTCATTTTTTTGTGGTCAATATAACAAAGTACAGCCCTTATATGCCTTAGTCCATTGGTCACATCTCTTACAAATGTATTGCATTTTGCAATTCTTGAACAGAGTCCTTCAGCACACAGCCAGATGGTCACTCTGCAGTTTCCAAGGCAGCGGATTGTATGCAGCCAGTGACAGAAAATGTGTTCGGCACAGCAGCACCATCACTGTCTGGAGTTGTTTCCTCTGCACGGGGATCAGCTTTTGTAATATTTTCTGAAAAATATTAAACAGATGGTAGGCTGCGACTTGCTTTTTTACGTCAAGTTTGATATTTGACTACTTCTATTTTATTTCGGGCACTGTTTGACTTTCTGAATTTGAACATTTGAGTGTCTCTGCCATTCTGTATTATCCATCCATTTTCCAACCCGCTGAATCCGAACACAGGGTCACAGGGGTCTGCTGGAGCCAA
The DNA here is from genome assembly GCF_016835505.1 of Polypterus senegalus. Lineage (NCBI taxonomy): Eukaryota > Metazoa > Chordata > Cladistia > Polypteriformes > Polypteridae > Polypterus > Polypterus senegalus. The sequence continues at coordinate 137,086,337 of NC_053155.1, read as the reverse complement.
TCCCAGAACGCAAGGCAGGAACCAATCCTGGGCAGGGTGCCAACCCACCGCAAGACACACACAAACACACCCACACACCAAGGCCAATTTAGAATCACCAATCCACCTAACCTGCATATCTTTGGACCATGGGAGGAAACCGGAGCGCCCGGAGGAAACCCACAGGTAGAACATGCAAACTCCATGCAAGGGAGGAGCTGGGAAGCGCTGGGAAGCGAACCTGGGTCTCCTAACTGCAAGGCAGCAGCGCCACCATGCCACCCTCATGCTGTATTACTCCATCAATTTCCTTTTGTTGCTTATACCACTGCTTAAGCCAACAAATAATGTTTTTCTTTGCCTCCATTTCGCATTCGGTGAAATTCTTTTTTCCACGTGCTTTTGCCATTGCCTTTTAACAAAACATTGAATTGCTATTTATTGATTTGCATATTGAAATGGGTGGGGCTGAAGGTGCATGCATGAACATTAAAATCCACGTTGATTGGAATTTTTAAACAGAATATGCATGGGGCTTTGCTCTAACACAGTTTTATGCATCTCAATTTTTTTTGTGCGCACACACGTTTCCTGTTTTGTCTGTACATGATGTTTTAGTGTAAATTACACACACAGCTTTATACATCATGCCCTGGGACTCTACATGAGGCACACTGCTACCTAGAATGGTGGAGAATGAATCTCTCCCCTGTTGGTACTTGATGTCTTTGGGCATCCTGATCAGGCAATCAGGAATCATAAGGCCTTATTCCATCCTTTTGTTATGGCATCCTGGCCGAGTAAGGAATTTTCCTCTATCCTGAACGAGATGCCCACTTGTCTTCTGGGGCATCTCCAATATGCAGTGCCTATAAAAAGCACCCCTTAGAAGATTCCACATTTTTATTATTATAAAACATTGAATCACAGAGTATTTAATTTGCCTTTTTTGACATAGACCAATAGAAAAAGACTATTTCCAAAGTGAAAACAGATCTTTGTAAAGTGTTCAATGCGTATTATAAATATAAAACACCAAATAATTGATCACATAAGTATTCACCCATGTCAAGTCAGTTGTGCATAGGTCTCTCTCTCTCTCTAACAGCCTTGAACATTCATTTTTCTCCATTCTTCTTTGCAAACTGCTCAAGCGCTCTCATGTTGGATGGTGATTGTGAGTGAAGTCCAGGCTCATATTCTGGATCTGAAGATCTGGTCACTGATCTGTCCACTGCATGTTATTTTTAAGCCATTCCTGTGGAGTGTTCCTGTTATGCTTGAGGTTGATGTCTTCCTAAAAGAAACCTTCTCCAAGGTGTGGATCACAACAACATGATGCTGCCACCGCCATGCTTTATGGTGGGAACTTTGTATTTTCGACAATGTGGAGTCTGTGGCTTACATCAAACATGGCATTAAGTCTGATGGCCAGAAAATGTAATTTTGCTTTCATTAGATCAGAGAATCTCATGCCAACTGACTTCAGAGTCTCCCATATGCCTTCTGGCAAACTCTCCCGGAGTTGTCATGGATTCCTTTTTTAATGGTAGCTTTCTCATTGCCACTGTCTCCGAAACTTATGATTGGTTGAACTATGTACTAAGACAACAATTGCTGTATGCACAGTCTCCCCAATGTTAAATAGTGTAGCTTATCACTCCTTCAGAGTGGTCATAGGTCTCTTGGTGGCCTCCCCCAGTAATCATCTTCTTGCACAATTACTCAACTTTTGTGGAGGGCCTGCTCTAGTAGATTTACAAATATGCCCTACTTTTTCCATTTCTTGATGAGTGATATAACTGAATATTCACTGAGTAGGATATTTTCTTGTCTGCATCCCCTAAATTGTACTTTTCAAGTTCCTTTTCACAGAGTTGCTTGTAGCATTGTTGGGTATTCTTTATGTGGTTTCGGTTTCTGACTCACCACATGTTGGACCTTCCAGGAAAGAGGCATTTTTATTAAAATCAACTGAAACCCCTTAACTGCAGACAGGTGACCTCCATTGAACTAATTATGTAACATCTAAAACCAACTGGCTGCACCAGTTAAGATTTAGAGGTGTGTCGTATTAAAGAGGGTATTTAAGTCTTTTTCTATTTATGATAAGTGCCAAAAAAGCCAAAACAGTATTTGGCATCAGTTTAAAGAAACAATTTGAAAAACTTTAGTATGGCGTTTGTATGAAGTCAGAATAACAAGGAAGTAAATTGATTTAGTTTCACCAACCCATAATAAAAAAAATCATCCACATTCATTAAACTCAAAGTGTTTCTGAAAGAGGGCTGGATTCATTTTGAGAAATTTGGTAGATAGGTCCATAATTACAAAGTTTGAAGAAAGTGATGGAGCTTAGGTACTTTTTAAAATGTTATTTACATTACTTAAGCTTCTAAAGCAAAATGGTTTAGTCATAAATTGTCTACAGCAATAAATTAGATGGATTACCAAATATCCCTAAGGTAGCTAAACTAAAAATGTAATGACCTAAATGTGACCTGGAATTGAACATACACTCTATGTGTTAAATATACATAAATTGCCCTCCTCAGAAGAGCTTAAGATTATGAGCAGAACTGAGTGCGTAGGTCAAAGGATAAACAATATATAAGTAAACACAAACACATAATCAGGAGCCAGTTAGGTATCTGGCAGCAAAAAACAGGACCATGAAAAGAAACCACTGTGTCTTGTGAAACTCAAGCAAACACAATGAACATACAGACCTTACAACAATTCACAGCTCCTATCAAAGTGGGATCCAAGAGCAATGAGTAAGCAGGGGTTACCTGCAGCCCTAGTTCAACAGCACTCAAACGTAATGTGAGAGATGACCTCTTCTAGCATTTTCCCAGAATGCCCTCAATACTTATTTGAATCTCCTGGGTGTAAATGAGCACACTCTCTGTCCATCTGCGCTAACTACTTCAATAAGTATTGTCAAGCACATATAGCCATAGCTCAGATAACGTAGCTATAAACTCAGTCAAAGAGTCAAGGCGCCTTGGCAGCAGGCATACTTAAAAGCAACATTGTGATAGAATTTTGTTATAGAGCATCTACAGTTGGCATGGAAATCAAATACAAATTCACATCATGTAGACCTTCATATTCTATCTTACCCTTCCAGGTATATCCAAATCATCTAAGTAGTTATTAAGCACATATATGCAAACAACAAAGTTAAACCCTTGCCTGGGCAGGACACCCCTGTATTGGAAGGATCAGACGAGAGACTGTGTTTTGTCTTCTGAGACTAGAGGAAGCCGCCCTGGCTTGCTGTACGGCCACGTGTTTGGAGCTTAGAAAGTTCCATCCTGCTGGGGCCCGTGGATACCGCCAGAGGGCTCTTGGACTTGGACGTCTGCCACACCTGGAACATTTATAAAAGGAGTCAGCAGCCACTATTCGCCAGAGTCGGGTGGAAGAGGACAAAGCTTATGGAAGGAGGAGCGATGGTGTGGAAAGGCGAAAGGAAGAAGAGAACCTGGGGTTCTTTAATGAAGAACTGTGCTGTAAGGGTGAGAAGCAGGGGGAAGCTGTTCCCATGCCATAAAATAAAGGTGTATTGCACCTGCACTTGTGTCCATGCCTGTCTGAGTCGGGTAGGGTGGCTGGTACGCCCCGGTGGTCCACACAGTACAAGCTCCTGCTACACAGTACACAGCTGGGGTGTATTTTCATACACACTTAGGACTTGTTACCATAATTTAATTTACGAAACAGCTTGGGATCCTGGTTGGCAAACCCCCTGGCAGACATGCAGTTTAGTCCCACCCCCTGAAAATGACCATCTATCTGCAGCAGCAAGGTGTTACATGGGCATGCCCTTGACCCGGTGTAGCCACTCAGGTCCTCAACAATGAGGGGATTTCTTGGGGAATCACGCCACATGGCTGTAATGCCGAAACTTATGCTTCCTCTCAATGCAGGTAATGTGCCTCATTTGGGACTCCGTGAGCAACCACTCATTTGACACAAAGCCAAACCAGCAGTACCCAAGGATTCCCAGAAGAGACACAGTACCAAAGGAGTCCAGGCTTCGTCTCAGGTCACTGCATAGCATCCATGTCTCACAACCATATAGGAAAAGGGGAACACCAGGACTCTAAAGACTTTGACCTTCATCCATTTTTAGCGATATGGGGAGCGCTACACACTCCTTTCTTGTGATCTCATGACACCTCTCTCGCCATCTACTGACTTCAAAGGGATAGTCACTATAGACATGATTGTCGTTGCGCTTGACACACTGCTGATGGCAGTGCTCAAGAGGTTATTATCGAGGAAACTCAGTCTCTTGTGAGCCCCGATCAGAGCCTCCATTGACTCAGCGAAGATCATAGCACCATCGGCAAAGTCAAGACCAGAGAATCTTTCTTCACCAACAGATGCCCCACAGCTGCTGGACCCCACAAACGTGCCCAACACCCTGTCCATGCAACTATTGAACAGAGTAGGAGCAAAAACACACCCCTGACAAACTCCAGAATCAACTGGAAAGAACACAGAGGTTCTGCCACCACTCTGCACAGCATTCACAGTACCTCACAGTGCAATATAATATATGAAACTATGTTGAAATCTCATGAGGGAATTGTGTAATCAATCTCCGCTGCCATTCTTATTTGTATAATTTGACACCCTGGGAAGCAATGAGATTCATCAACTGCAGTCATTAAATTTGACATTCTTTCTGACTAGAAGATACTAAAAATACTTCTTAGCATTATAGGAGAACGTGTCTATGCTGTGTGTTTTAGCACTGTTAGTGTTGCCAACAGTATCCCATCAAAGTTATTGTTTTAAACACACTGAGGAATCTTCCAGGTAGTTCAGAAAAAATACAAATGTATGTATTACTTTAAAGCTTGCTTTGCAATTTTAAATATTTATAACCAAGCAAACACATTAGATTAAAAAAAAAACGGTACTGTATGTGCACTCAGTATAGTCTGGTACAGAACTGCCTTAGGGTTGAAGATGTCAGTGAAGCCATCAAAATTGTTTCATTTAAGAAACAAACTGTATGGAGTACATAGTCAGAGATGATAACAAAGGAAAACAAATTTCTGACTCTGTGCAGTCTCTAGTTTATGATTATGCTTTGTCTAATCAAATGTTTGCATTTTTAAATGAAGCCATATATTTCTTCATGAAGAATCAAATAGATATCTCATAAACTCAAATAGACTACAATACTTTGAACAAAAACTTCACGAACAAGAGGAGACTATTCAGTTCACCAAGCTTGTTTGTTTAGCTAACAGCTAAGTTGATCCAATATCTTATCCAGATTTTTATTAATTGTTGTCAAGGTGTCTACCTCAACTACATACCTCAGTAGTTTCTTCCAGATTCCCATAACTTTTTACGGAAATAAGTACTTTGTGAAAGTAGTCCTAAATGCACTTCCCCATAATTTCCACTGGTGTCATCAAGTTTAAGGTTAAGTATGAAGTGGAAAAAATCCTATTTTATCAATACCTTTGAGAATTTTGAAGACCTGGATTAGGCCCCCTCACAGTCTTCTCTGCTCAAGACTAAACTGATTTAATCCCCTCAGTCTGCCAGAGTATGATATATAATTAAGTCTTGGGATGTGCTTACCTCTGCACAGCTTCAAGTGCTGCTATGTCTTTTTTGTACCATGGTGAACAGGGGCCTCATGTATAACGGCTTGCATAGAATTCACACTAAAACATGGCATACGAACAAAAGTTGAAATGTGTGTATACATGTGTAAGCCAACTTCCACACACTTCTGCTCCATAAATCCCAGTTAGTGTGAAATGTAACACACGTGCATGTGCCTGCTGCCCCACCCTGACTCCTCCCAGAATTTTGCATATTTTAATATGCAGATCTATATAACTATCACCTTTCGTTCAGTGTTTGGTTAAAAGACAATGGCAAAAGCACAAGAAAAAAGATTTTCAGCAAATGCGAAGCAGAGGCAAGGACAAAAGTACTATTTGTTGGCTTAAGTAGTGGTATAAGCAACAAAAACGTGGCAAAGACACTTGAAAATTCAAGTTCAGAAAGTCGCACTGTGTTTGAAATAAAAAAGAAGTGGTCAGATATCACACTCAATGTGTTAATGTGAGTCACAGCCCCCCATTTGTTTATTCTATTTCAGACAGTTTTACAAAAGCTGACCCCATGCGATGGTCAGGCGGTGCTTGTGCTGCTGTGCTGAGCCCATCTTCGGGCGCTGGCTACACACGAACCTCTGCCTCAGAAACCACTAGGCGACCATCAGACGCTGTTCTGAGCCACAAAATACAATACTGGATGTTGTAAGAGACGTGGCCAATGAACTAAGAAATATAAGGGCTGTACTATGTAATCCATCCATCCATCCATTGTCCAACCCACTGAATCCGAACACAGGGTCACGGGGTCTGCTGGAGCCAGCCAACACAGGGCACAAGGCAGAAATCAATCCCGGGCACGGTGCCAACCCACCGGTACTATGTGATACTAGCCACAAATTAAATGAATTTGTTAAAAAATATAAATGCTGCTGAATCTGATTACCTGTTTTAACATTCTGCTAATTACATTCAAACAAAGTTGTAATGCTGTCCGATTTGGCTGATCATTTGGTGGGTTAGGATCATCATACAGCAGGCAACGGACAAGCCACAATTGTGTGCCATATTATATAGGCATCACGCTGCTTGCTTGCACAATGCGACACACGTTCTGTACACTATAGAACAGCACATTAAAAGAGTGGAAATGCTTTCTATTTAAATAAGCAAATTCAATCTCTGAAGGCACCTTTATAGTGTAGCGCCACAATGGACTAATTCTCTGCATTTATCTTTTAAAGGACTGCTTGCCTTTTGCCACACTAGTTGGAAAAAGCACCTGTGACTGTGGGAAGCTGTTATTTTTATAAACACTCCTACTGTATATGATTTAATGCCAGCTCATTCTTTTGGTGATTCAACCCTGGCTGATGTAACTTGTCCAGTGCTGTTGCAATAGCAATGTGTGTGTGTAGTTGATGGCTCTGATTACATTTTGAAAACCAGATGTTGTTGTGAATTGTTCTTTGATGTTTGCCAGTTTAACCACAGTGTAAGGAAATCTTATACTGTATATCTGAATGACAAGTGGATAATACCATCCATACAGCTGGCATGGCATGACGCAGAAATACCTCACCATTCAGCAAGTTCATGTTAAAAAACTCCTGTGGCTAAAAACCCGAAAGTGGACAAAACTTGCAAAGGAGCAGGTAGGGCACAATTCCTCAAAGTCTGTCTTTGTAAAGCCGGTGCCAGTTCAGCATACAGCTCCAAGAAGATAGCTCTTAGAAATCAAAATCAACTTAGAAGCCAGTCATCATCATTCTAAGTCTTTCACTTGTGATGACTCCTAACAATGCTAAAGAAAACATGGTAGTTGGAATAGTTTGGCTATTTCGTGCACCATTATATTGTTACAGAATGATTACAATCAAGTGAATTAAATTTGTAAACGATATGCAATTAATTTTGGTGTATTTGATAAAACCCACATCATAGATATGAATCTAAAAAAGAATAGCAGACCACAGGAACAGTAGCACTGATTTGACGCAGGGTGCCACCAGTTTGCAAAACTGAACAGAAACTTGTGTACGCAAGGGGGCAGGCTGCCGTGAAAATGTGCATTGTTTTACTTCAAATTTAGTTTTTATACGTCTCGAAGTGAGCATGGAAACGGGTGTATGCAACATTTTTGTGCATATGCACCATTTATACATGAGGCCCCAGAACTGTACATCATACTCCAGATATAATCTCACAAGTATATTATATAGTCTAAGCATAAAGCTCCTTGATTTATATTCAGCAATTTTTATTATATAACCTAGAATGTTATTTTCCTTTTTAATTGCTTCTGCTTATTGCTTAGACAATGAAAATGGTTTGTCAGCAAAAAACACTAAATCCTTTTTAGAGGTTGCTTCATCATGTAGGACAGTGTCTCCCATCTTTTATTTATAAGTGATGTTCATTTTGCCCATGTGTAACACTTGTTACTTTTCAACATTAAACTGATTTTTTCAACATTAAACTGTTTTTTTTCAAGTGTTCGCTTAATGTGTCCTACAAGTTGAATGATGCCTTAAAAGATGAGTCCTTATTTTATAGCGAGACTGTCATTAAAACATTTCAAATTTAAAATACTGGTTTGAGTATAGAGAATACAAATATGTGTTCAGAATCTTTGCACAATGTCATGTGCTACATCTTGATCAGGTACTCAAATTGTTTTGCTAAAGTCAAATCTAACAACGATGTAATTGGGTTTACCAGTCACTTGCTGGCATACTTCTGCATTACATTTCATAAATTTATTTTAAGAAAGGAATTTATGTGACAGATAAGATTAAAATCCAAAGTTGCTGGATTTTTGTTTCAAAGTCCTAAATTTCAGGCAGCGATCCAGAAATCTCCTCAGCCATGAATATTCATTAACAAAAAGCAGCCCATCTGCACTGGATGTGCATTTTGCCAGCAGCATGTACAGTAGTTAAAGGACTGCCTTGACCAGTCATAGTCTCTCCAGGCAAACATTAAGGTCGGTTTGGAAGAAACACCAGCACAATGACCAAGACTGAATGGACTAGGGAGAGACTGAACTTAAAAAGGTGTTGAGTGAAAGAGGGAGAGAGGGGCAAACCAAACAAGCAAGCACAAGAGCAGCAGGAAGGCATGGAATTTAACTAACAGTTGTTACTGCCAGCAAGAAAGCTAGGATGTGTGCTTCATGGCAGTAATTTTAGAGCTATTTTTTTAAGTATCTAAGTACATTGGCTAAATATCACCAATGTAGCAATGTTTTAAGTAAGGAAAATAGACTAACATATCTGAGCAATTAATAAGGCACTTTGCTATGATGACTGTCAGCTTGCAGAGCACTTGACTCACACTTAACACTAGAATTACCAGAGTCTGCAAAAACTCGTAGATCCGCCCACCTTAAAACCGTTCACACGCTCCGCCAGCGTCCTTTTGTCTTCTAAATGGGCGATTAAGACGAGCAGCAAGCAGCCGGCTATTTCATCCCCACTGTCGCAGAACGTTTTCCCAGCTCATGCCTTGTTTGATTATGTGGGAGTGACGGAACTGCTGGAGCTTTAGAGTGGAAATAATAGATCGTTATTTGGAACACATGCATTTTATGTGTGTTTCATTTCTACAGTAATCTGTGTAAACACATTGTTAAAACAGAAAATAATTTTTCATATTTTAGTAATAAATGTTACAAAATGTAGGCATAAACTATAGAATATGTGAAGCCTGATTTCCAAAGATCAAATAAACACTTTCACAAAAGTTTCAAGAGTGATACAACAGGTTCTGTGGCGTAGCACTAAGGCTTGCTGTCTCAGAGCCCTAGGCCTGCCGTGCCTCAGAGACCAGAGTTTGATTCCTCTCTATGCTGGGGAAAAAGTGTTATTTTTTGTTTTAACCTTTGCGCTCTGCCTGCCTGCCTGCAAGCGTCTGCTTTCTGTGTGCTGGGACGTTTTTCTTTTTTTTTTTTTCTTAAGTAAATAGTTAAGTTTAAAATGTCGATCGCGGTTATTTCTGTTGACTAATTCATGCTTTCATTGATTATAGCTAATACTGTTATTAAGTGGTCGCTATTTTTGCCTGTTGTATACAATCTATCTAGCGTCTTTCACATCTATCTCCACTCTCACTGCCAGCTTGCCTGCGTGCAGCGTGTGTCAATTGATATATAATTTAATATATTTCTTTTTGACAATTCTCCGAGTTGTAAAATACATATACATTATATATAAAACGAAACTACTATATAGCTAATACTGTTATGTATCTGTCTAGTGCCTTCCCTATCTATCCATTTATCTAGTGCCTTTCACATGTGAATGTACTACCACTGCCTGCTTGCCTTTCTGCAGCACCTGTCATATAGTGCCTTTTCACATCTATCTATCTATCTATCTATCTATCTATCTATCTATCTATCTATCTATCTATCTATATATCTATCTATCTATCTATCTATCTATCAACTTCTGCTTGTGCATAATTCAGTGATCTGTCTGACAGTGTGTGTCTTACAGAACATAAAAATAAAAACAGTTATAAGGACACTTGTTCATGTTAATTGCAGTCTCAATTGTCTTAATCGGCACATTTAGAAGACAAAAGACGCTGGCGGAGAGGTGTGAACTGTTTTAAGGTGGGCCGGATCTACAAGTTTTTTCGTAGACTCTGGTAATTCTAGTGTTAAGGACAACTGGTGATCCTCAGGCCACACTTTGAGAACCACTGATCTAGATTATAGCTATTTATTCAATGACTCTTTAAACTTTCACACAGAAGTAAAATGTACTAAATAATTTGGTTCTCATATCCATGAGCATATGCAGGCACTCAAGAATTATAGTCAAATACAAATGAACTAGGAGATGATAAGATTTTCTTTGTATTCATTTTATGTTTATTTGTAATTTTTCTTTGTATTTAATGTTGTCTTTGTAGCCATGCCTTTGTTTTGTCCTTTATGTTTTGCGGGTGATCCTCCACTTTCCCATCACCACCAGGGACTACCTTCAGGCCTATAAAGGAGAGAATTTCCCATCGTCCCTGGCGGTTCATCTTGAGTGAGTCATGGGATTTGCTGTGCCTTGTGCTTATCTTGTTTTTTGGATTTTTGACCCTCTGATTTTTTTGTAACCTTTGATTGCTGCATTGGGACTTTTTTCATCTTGGATCACCTTTGCTGGCAATTGTCTTTTATTGTGCTCGACAAAGCTTCACATAATTTCAGAGCATTAAAGTGTAAATATTTTATTTGATAAAGATTTTACGTTGTCCTCTGTGCTACTAGCTGGAATTTGTGATGGAATTTTCCCCTCCAGTGGGCATTTTTAGAATAGTTCATGACATGGGAACTCTCGTGTCATAACAGTTTTTTGTAAATGAGGCTATTAAGATGCTGACTAAGTCTTCTTTCATTGTCAGAAAATCTTGACTGAGGTAACTGAACAGTCAAACCACTTCAGCTCTTATCCTATTATTTCCAGCCATTGGAATGTGTTGTTGTTAAAAGGCCATTTTTTAATCACTTTTCACATATTGGTTTAGTTTTGATTTCCTATTAAATTTTGAAACATTATTTTCATGTGACCGGCTATTCATCCCATGGATTTGATTGTCTGATTAACTCATCGTGGTGTTTTGGTGTAAAATGCATCCTTTACAGCTATGGCCATTTTCAAACCAACCAGTTGTTCAGGGCCATGTTAATGTGAACGGATCAGACATTTCTTTGAAACTGTATTTTCCAGTACTTATTTTGGGACTCCCAGTTGTCCACAGGCATGTTACATGATTAAACAGTAACAGTCAATCCACTGTACTTGATGCCTCTCCCAGGGGACCTGCTATAATTCAACAGCACTCTATGGAGAGAACAGGAGCATCTGACCTACTGTTGGCACCATCTTGAGAGACTAATCTCAAATCAACAGGAACAAACAATGATTGCTCTGCTGTGTTCTCCTGAGACAGCTTTCTTTCCCATGACCTTAACCTTAGAAGCATTAACCACAGTAAATGACCAAACATGAAAACTAAAATGACACATCACAGTTTATTATTAGCACCAGTGCACAACAGCCATAGAGGTCAGGCAGGACTAAAAACTCATTTATGGCAATTCTAGAATATATTTAAAGACTGGGATAGATTAGTTTAGTAAGCACCTATTTGTAAGAAAAAGTTTACAGTCGCTTGTTGAACTGAAAGAAAATCTGTGTGACCTACTCTTCCCATTCCCTTTCCTTTGTGTTTAAAAGATAGCAGCATTTTATAGAGAGTTTCCATCTACTATAAATCTGTCATGACCCTCAGTGGCTCACTGTCTTCCAGCATCTACCATATGGATGTCACGCTGGGCTTCATTATGCACCATTGTTTTACTTACAGTGTCATGCTGGAGAAAATGTGAATGTTGTTTCCAAACATAAAGCAAAGCTTGGCTGATATAAGGTTGAATCCATATATGGAAAACAATTTGCTGTAGAATACACACATGGGTTTTATTATTAAAGTTACATTTTTTAATTTCCAGGTTTTTTTTCATCTATTAGCACATTCTGTGCCTTTATATACTAAGAAGTGCATTTAAAAGATCCATTTTCTCATTTCCCACTTGTTCTAAAACAGAGCTGTGAAGGAAGAAGTCTATCCCAGCTGCACCAGATGCAAGGCAGGAATTATTTGTAAACGCTGTGCCAGTCCATCATTTCTACACACATCTAGGGTCAGTCATGCAAAAACAATTTAAAGTTATCAAACACCTTAACTTGCATATTAATAGGGTGTGAAAAAATAGAATGAATATATGTAGAAGTCTCAGTGAGATAGAGGCTGAGTGTGTTCAATTCCAAAACGACAATGCCCAGGCTGGGATTTCAACTTTGAAGCTGTGCTATCATGAAACCCAAATGAAAATGCAAAGATAATTAAGACTGGCCATTATTATGGAATGCAGCCATAAAGCACTGGGTATTATTTTTCAGATGATATAATATTTTTCTTAGCATATGTTTCCTGAAAAATATGTGTTTGCTTTTCTGAAGGGCACTTCAGAGTACTTTGAAGATTAGGGAGCTGAGGTTTGGGGGTGAGAGGCGTAACGGGTTATTAATGTCCAGAAAATCCTCACCGTTTTTATTGAGTGTCACCAATTTTCATATGGGCCAGTCATTATTATTATAAATTAGTAAAGTTAATTGGTATCACATTAACCAAATTGATTATTAAAGAAAATATTAATAAACACCTATTAAGTACAACTTTATTAGTGAACAGCCTAACTTGTTTTCGATAGGAGCAATTGAGTTTTTTGGTAGAAATCAATGAGAAAGGAATTAACATTGTTACAAATGAGTGTCAGAAGATCACCTTCCTGGTTTATCTGACGTAAGCAATACCTCCCTGGGGTGAGAGGGGGCTTCCGTCTCTTTGTTATCCACACCAGCAAGAAAACACCCAGGGCATGATTGCAATAAAATTAATAAAATTTAAAAAAAAAAAAAAAAAGAAAACACCCAGGGCCTCATGTAAAGTATACATGGTGCGTACACATAAAAGTGTTGCGTATGCCTGTTTCCTTGCACATTTTGAGATGTATAAAAACTAAACTTAGCGTATAACCACACACATTTTCATGATAGCCCCTTACCTTGCTTATGCACGTTTCTACTCAGTTTTGGAAACTGGCGGTACCCAGTGTCAAAGCAGTGCTACTGTTTCTGTGTTATTTACCTTTATTTTTCAAATTCATATCAATGATGCAGCATGTATCACATACACCAAACTTAATTGCATGTTATCTACAAATTTAATTCTCTTTATTGTAATAATTCTGTAACAATATAATGGTGCATGGAATGGCCAAACTATTCCAACTACCGTAGCTGCTTTAGAGTTGTTAGAAGACATCGCAAATAGAAGAATTAGAAGAGAGTGCATATTTACAGATGATGATGACTGGCTTCTAAGTTCTAAATTTCGATTTCAAAGAGCTATCATCTTGGTGCTCTGTTCTGAACTGGCGCCGGCTTTACAAAGGCAGACTCTGAGGAATTGTGATCTATCTGCTCCTTTGCGAGTTCTGCCCACTCACAGGTTTTTAACCACAGGAGCTTTTCAACATGGACTTGCTGACTGATCGGGTATTTCCCAGACATCATCGAGTTGTGCCATGCCAGCTGTATACGATGGTATTATCCACTTGGAATTGGTATCCAGATATATAAAATTTCCTTACACTGTAGTTGAACTGCGACACATCAAAAAACAATTTGCAGTAACGTACAGTTTTCCAAATGTAATTGGAGCGGTCAGATGCATACACATTTCTATTGCAATGGCACTAGACAAGTTACATCAGCCAGGGATGAATCATCAAAAGAATGAGCTGGTATTACATTATATATCTGGAGAACCTACAAAAATGGCAGCTCTGTACAGTTACAGGTGCTTTTTCCAACTAGTGCGGCATGTAAAGAGAAGAGAATTGATCTGTTGCGGCACTCTGCAACAACACTACACTATAAAGGCACCTTCAGAGAATGAATCTGGTTATGTAAATACAAAGCATTTCCACTCTATTAATGTGCTGCTCTATAGTCCACAGAAAGTGTGTCGTATTGTACTGGCATATAGTGTATGAATAATGTATGAATAATGTGCCACACAATCGTGGCTTGCCCATACCTGAAGAGATGCAGTATGATGAACCTGACCCTGACCCACCAAGTGATCAGCCAAATCAGACAGCGTTACAACTTCATTTGAATGAAATTAGCAGAATGTAAAAACAGGTAATCAGATGGAGCATTTATTTTTTAACCAATTCAGTTAAGTTGTGGTCAATATCACATAGTACAGGCTTATATGCCTTAGTTTATTGGCCACATCTCTTATAGCATCCATTATTGCATTTTGTGACTGCAGAACAGCGTCCGTCAGCACACAGCCAGATGGTCACCCAGTGATTTCTGAGGCAGAGGGGTGTGTGCAACCTGCACACTGGGCACAGTAACACCATTAGCGCATGGAATTGTGTCATTGGCACCAGGGTCAGCGTTTGTAATATTGTCTGAAACAGAATAAACAGAAGGTGGGCTGCTACTCACCTTTTCACATCGACTTTGATCTGACTGCTACTTTTTTACTTCAGATACTGTGCGACTTTCTGAACTTGAACTTTCAAGTGTCTCTGCCACGCTGTATCGCTCCATAACTTCCTTTTCTTGCTTATACCACTTCTTAAGCCAAATGAATAGTACATTTTTCCTTGCCTCCACTTTGCATTTGCTGAAATTCTTTTTTCCATGTGACTTTGTTACTGTCTTTTAAGAAAACACCGAATGGAAGGTGATATTTATATTGATTTGCATGTTACAATATGGAAAATTCTGGGAGGAGTTGGGGTGGAGCTGTAGGCGTGTGCATGTGTGTTAAATTTCACGTTCATTGGGGTTTGTAAAAGGGAAATGTGTATAGTTTGGCATACATACAGTTTTCTGCATCTGGATTTTTTTGTACATATGCTCATTTCTGTTTTTGTCCATACGCCATGTTTTAGTGGGAATTCTATGCATGATGTTATACAGAAGGCCCCCAGTGAGGCCAAATAAATATAAAAGACTGGATACCCCAGAAAGAGGTTTCTTAATGTGGTCTCAAACTGCCATCAGAACAGAGCTCCCAAGCTTCTGGTGCTGCTAAAGTAAGAGACCTTTTGCACCATCAAGCATCTAGTTTGCTTGCTATTGTTTGTGTTAGGATTAAAAGAGGTGACCCTGCAAGCACCCCAACACTTCCCTGATGTCCACGAGTGTCCCTCCATCCGTCCATAACATTTCTGGTCAAATTATTAATATGTAGATTATCTTGATTTCCAAAAAACATTTGATAAGATACCATACAAGAAACTAGTAGATAGACTTACAGAAATTAGATTTCAAGACATAGAATAATTACTGAAGGACCTGGACAGAATTTAGAGTTGGGTAGATATGACACAGATTAAATCTAATGGGAATAAACAAAACGTGTTCCACATAGGAGGTAACAATATTAGATATCAATGAACAATTAGAGAGCTGAAATTTTAAAAAGCATACCTTATAAGAAGGAGTCGTAGTAGTCTACCTCTTCACAGTATACTAAAATGATTAAGAAGGTGAATAGATTGTGTTCCATAGTACATTTTGTTGAGTACAAATCCAGGGTAGGTTAAACTTAAATTATACAACACATTATTGGTCTAGCATTTTGTGTGTGGTTTTGGACTCCATATTATACACAAAAATAATGGAAATAAAGATTGAAAACCTGAAAAGCACACGTTATGAGAAAGACTTAAGAGGCCTACTACACTTGCCACTGTCCATATTCAGGCATGTGTACACATCAAGGCTGGTTACTCTAATGTACTTATGACATCTCATCTAGAATACCGTGAGCAGGTTTGGTCACCATATTACCAAAATAAGATTTAAACAGGTTAAAAGAGTCCAGATAAAACCTGCTACTTGGGGTATCAGCTGTGATGAAAGATGTAAGAAGCCAAATCTATCCAATTTAAGAGATGACATGATAAAAGACTTTATATTATGGATGACAACTATCACTTTAAAACAAGCTCTTTAACTAAAATATGGGGCACAGATAAAGCCTGGTTATTGGTAAATTTCACACAAATATCCATTGATATATAGAATATGTTTCCAAATAGTGTGTCAGGTACCTTTGGAAACACATAGATCTCAACTGGAAATAGACGTTGTACAAAAATAGAAGAACGATAGTCACTGAATGATCTGTTCTTGTGAAAATGATGGTGGCTGGGGATGTATTGTGTAGATCATCCATTTTTGTTATATCAAACTGATTCAAAATTATTTTATTTTCTTTTTTAAAAATAGCATTTTATTACTAAAATCAGTTAGACTGCTTTAGACAGAGGTGTATAGGTAGGGGTATCAATAAATTGAATCAACAAAATATATATGAAAAAGATGACATCGGAATGTAATTTTGTTAAGCAACACTTCTTGGTATTTGCTCTTTTATCGTATTTCTATATATTCACTGCTCAGTTTTATTGTTTTAATATTTGGGTTACTTTTTGAATGGTGGCATTAAACACTAATAATATCACTGGGGACTGTCAGCTAGAAGATCACACTATGGCATGCTGACACCAAGTTTTGATGTCACAGCTATCTATTTGTTATAAAGGTCAAAGTTAAGTATGACTTTTAGGCTGAACTTTAAAGTGAAAATACTGATGTTTACTTAGAGATTTAGTAGAGTAATGCAATACTTCTTCGTAGTTGGGGGCAGGGCTGCCACTTCAGGATCAGATAGCACTATTCTACAAATAGCATTTTATGTAACTTTTTTAACACAGCAATACAAAGCAGTTAAATGTGAATCCTAATAATTGTACATATATCCAGTGCCTTATTTTTACACTACCTTTAAAATTGTCAGAAATATCTTCATTTTAAATGTTTCAAATTTCACATACCTTAATTAGTAACATTTTGGTACACTTTGAGTAGAGAATCAAAATAGCGCACACCCATTTTGAAGCCATATATATCTGTCTGTATGTGGTATTGGCGTTCATCTTCCTAATTTTACATATATCCATAAGAGCCATTTATGGCAGGGCTGATCTTGCTAGAGCAATGCTAGGGAAAAATTTCAATGATAAAACAAACCTAAAAGCCCATATCAGCTGCGACTCTGCAGCATACTGGGGCTACATTCAGACTCCTGTGATTCAAATCTGATTTGGTCCTGTAGCGATGTCTATCCTGAATCTGCAAAATTAATATAAATTAATTCACCAGACACATGCAACCTAATAAAAAATATGAATACTACTTACATGGTGACTTCAAATTGTCTGCACTGGAGGTCACTTGTGAATTGCTCAGATCATGATGGCAAGTGCTCAAAGATTCTTTGAGTAGAATCATTACTGTCAAATGTGTCTGCAAGGCTCAAAAACTATGTGTTTGAGGTGTGACATCACAGAAAACACATAGTATTGCTTGTATTGGAAACAATTTTTTCTATTTCATATTTCTGTAAAAAGATTGAATCTATGTCACACGAGTGAAAAAGTAAGCTGTTTTCATTAGTAGTTTAAATGCGTTTTAATTGAAAGTAACTCCTTATTTAATTTAATCTCTTATTTAATGGAGGTGACTTCTTTTACTTTGTCACTTCTGTGTCTCCAATGCCACGTCAATGTGAGAATTATTATTTTTATTGCTGTTATTTTTGGAATATTATGTATTTAGTAGCCTACATTTGTTTAACCACCAGTGTTTATGACTGGCTGGTACTCATGCATATCACATTGGGATTTAATGGGTGGCACAAATGCACCTTGTCTCAGACGTTATTTAATGAACTGGCCCTGGTTAGATGAATAATTATTTTGGACTTTGGAATCATTTTACCCTTAATTTCAACAATTTATATATTTTGAAGCCTTTTTTGGAAAACAATCCCTGCCCATATAAAGAATTACAATTAAATTTAAATTAAATTGTCGCTCAAACACAGGAACATATGTTGGTGTACAAGTATGACAAAACAAGGGCACTTTTATTCTAGACTATAAGTGAAGAAAAATTAAACAAGTTACAGTAGGCGGTTGATACAACAGCTTAGCGTGGGGCAATGCTAAGAACTGCTGATTTCCGATCTGTGCTATATAAAATCATCACATTCAAATATTAACAATTCCACACACCTTCCTGCATTTCGACATGTGTACTTGTTGTAGTGTACACATCTCTCTGTGCTATGGTTCCTATTACACTGAATGAGCACCTGACACTGTACTTTCTTCCCTATATAAATAACATTGAGCTATAGCATCTCCAAATAAATCACATTTGAGCTATAGCGTCTTTATGTGAAAACAGCAGTGTCAGATGGGGAGGGGAATCGTGAATGCGACTGAGAGAATGGAACTGAATTAAAAAAAAGCTAACCTTTACAATTATCATGCATTTACACTGGCTCTTACAGACTGATTGAAATCAAATGTATGTTTTTATTCTAAAATAGTACAGTACATGCAATATTATTTGAAAACAAACAGTGTCAGATCGGGCGCATATTCAAACCCAATCTGACGCTGTTCGTTTTCAAATAATATTGCATTAGTCTTGATATGTTTTTACATACAGTGGGTATGGAAAGTATTCAGACCCCCTTCAATTTTTCACTCTTTGTTATATTGCAGCCATTTGCTAAAATCATTTAAATTAATTTTTTCCTCATTAATGTACACACAGCACCCCATATTGACAGACAAAAAAAAATTTTTGAAATTGTTGCAGATTTATTAAAAAAGAAAAACTGAAATATCACATGGTCCTAAGTATTCAGACCCTTTGCTGTGACACTCATATATTTAACTCAGGTGCTTTCCATTTCTTCTGATCATCCTTGAGATCACCTTCATTTGAGTCCAGCTGTGTTTGATTATACTGATTGGACTTGATTAGGAAAGCCACACACCTGTCTATATAAGACCTTACAGCTCACAATGCATGTCAGAGCAAATGAGAATCATGAGGTCAAAGGAACTGCCTGAAGAGCTCAGAGACAGAATTGTGGCAAGGCACAGATCTGGCCAAGGTTACAAAAAATTTCTGCTGCACTTAAGGTTCCCAAGAGCACAGTGGCCTCCATAATCCTTAAATGGAAGACGTTTGGGACGACCAGAACCCTTCCTAGAGCTGGCCGTCCTGCCAAGCTGAGCTACCGGGGAGAAGAGCCTTGGTGAGAGAGGTAAAGAAGAACCCAAAGATCACTTTGGCTGAGCTCCAGAGATGCAGTCAGGAGATGGGAGAAAGTTGTAGAAAGTCAACCATCACTGCAGCCCTCCACCAGTCAGGGCTTTATGGCAGAGTGGCCTGTCGGAAGCCTCTCCTCAGTGCAAGACACATGACAGCCTGCATGGAGTTTGCTAAAAGACACCTGAAGGACTCTGAGATGGTGAGAAATAAGATTCTCTGGTCTGATGAGACCAAGATAGAACTTTTTGGCCTTAATTCTAAGCGGTATGTGTGGAGACAACCAGGCACTGCTCATCACTTGTCCAATACAGTCCCCACAGTGAAGCATGGCGGTGGCAGCATCATGCTGTGGGGTGTTTTTCAGCTGCAGGGACAGATGACTGGTTGCAATCGAGGGAAAGATGAATGCGCCAAGTACAGGGATATCCTGGACAAAAACCTTCTCCAGAGTGCTAAGGACCTCAGACTGGGCCAAGGTTTACCTTCCAACAAGACAATGACCCTAAGCACACAGCTAAAATAACGAAGGAGTGGCTTCACAACAACTCTGTGACTGTTCTTGAATGGCCCAGCCAGAGCCCTGACTTAAACCCAATTGAGCATCTCTGGAGAGACCTAAAAATGGCTGTCCACCAACGTTTACCATCCAACCTGACAGAACTGGAGAGGATCTGCAAGGAGGAATGGCAGAGGATCCCCAAATCCAGGTGTGAAAAACTTGTTGCATCTTTCCCAAGAAGACTCATGGCTGTATTAGCTCAAAAGGGTGCTTCTACTAAATACTGAGCAAAGGGTCTGAATACTTAGGACCATGTGATATTTCAGTTTTTCTTTTTTAATAAATCTGCAACAATTTCAAAAATTCTTTTTTTGTCTGTCAATATGGGGTGCTGTGTGTAGATTAATGAGGGAAAAAATTAATTTAAATGATTTTAGCAAATGGCTGCAATATAACAAAGAGTGAAAAATTGAAGGGGGTCTGAATACTTTTCGTACCCACTGTATATTGTCTCTTTCACTCATATTGCGGTTTGTAATCAGTGACCGCGTGTTTTTTTCCCCGATCTTGCCAGTTCGCACATGTTGCTGTATGGTGGTGTTTCTTTTGTACTCCAGGACACGCAGAGGACAGAATAGTACAGAGCAGTAAGTTCAGCGCTATATGCAATCAGACAGACAGACAGGCAGAGAAGGCACTAGATATATAAATAAACAGGGAAGGCACTGTATAATAAATATATAAAAAAACAGCTAAGGGGATAGATAGATAGATAGATAGATAGATAGATAGATAGATAGATAGATAGGAAGGAAAGGCACTATATGATAGGCAGACAGGGAAAGCTCCTATATAATAATAAAATTACTGTTATTACTATATAGATAGACAGGGAGTTCAGGCAGGCAGAACGGCGAAGGTTAAAAATAAATAAGTTTTCTCTCCAGTGGGGAATCGAACTCAGATCTCTTGAGGTACAGCAAGTCTGCTGCGCTCTAAGTGACAAAATCTTACCACTATGCCACAGAAGCAGTTGTTCTTGAACCTTTTATGAAAGTGTTTATTTGATCTTTGGCCTTCAGGCTTCACACATTGTATAGTTTATGCCTACATTTTGTAACATTTTTCTGTTTCTGTTTTAACATTGTGCTTACACAGATTACTGTAGAAACGGAACACACATGAAATGCGTGTTCCAAATGTTCCAAATAACAATGTATTATTTCCACTCTAAAAATCCACTTCACTCCCAGATAATCGGGGCATGAGCTGGGAGAAGTTTGTGCATGTTCTAAGTCGGTGGTTGGGATGGAATAGCCGGCTGCTTGCAGTTTGTTTTTATCGGCACATTTACAGGACAAAGGAGGCTGGCGGAGAGGTGAGAACGGTTTTAAGAAGCGATTTAAGGTGGGACGGATCTACGAGTTTTTTCGTAGATTCTGGTAATTCTAGTGTCAACAGATTATGATTGTTAGATGATACACATAGTTTTATAAACCATATTACTCATATGTATTCTATATGTTTTACCCCTTTTCCAAATAGTATTTTACTATTTTAATTTGCAAGCCATTACAATATTGGCAAAATAAATTATCTCACTTCACCAAACTGTATTTACAATAAGTATTTACATTGCATATGCTACAGTATATTTACTGACAAGGTGTGACATTCACCATAAAAGTATCCAAAATAGTCAGTTCTCTCTGTGGTTACAGGCCACTAAATTTTTGATTTCCCTCTTTATATGGACACTCTTGGGGATAAACAAGAACACTTTGCCAGTCCCATATGAAGCTCTTTATCCAGTCATGTCTCCAATCCAAACTACACCTTATCAGTAAAACAAACAGACACATTTTATGATTATTTCAATAATTGTGACTTAGGGATGAAACCAAGACTCACTTTTGGGCAAAACAGGAATCAGGTTGTCTTTTCACCCTCAAACTGAGACCAGAATTGAATTTTGCAAAATTTCAAACTTTGATTGTATTTTGCCACAAAAAAAGATAGTCGACTGGGAGATTAAACATAGTAAAGGGAACAAGGCAAAAGGTCAGAACCAGTAAATCAAAGCCAACTTATTAAAATAAATCGCATAACCCTGCCTGTGCCCCAATCTGTTAGCTATCATTGTAGAAACTCATATCCTATAGCATTGTAAAGTTATACTATTTGACACAAGGTGTTTCACTTTTTGGGAACATTTTGTGTCCCATTTTGGAAACAAGTAGTCTTTTGCACCTAAACAATCTCTCAAAACAAGTATTGAAGTTGAAGTTATATCTCTCTCTTATATAATAAAATCTTGGGACAAGAAGAGACTTTTTCAGAGAGACAATTTCACGTCCTGCAAGACGAGACTTTGTGCCAAGAGATGAATTGAATACCTAACAGATCCAAGTGGGGGCAGAAATAAAAGACAAACAGTAGAAGAGGAAAAGACAGAGTAAAAGACAAAGTAGAACATCGTAATGAGGTTGAAAACGTTGGTGCGATAAACATGCATAGCAGGTTAGAGATTATGAAAGTACTAAAATTGGAAAGTCTCAAAAACTAATAGTAAAGATCGCATTAGCGCTAACAAATGGAAATTATTACTCGTGAAATAACGGAACAGCGAAAAGAGATCGAATATATGGACTTAGGTGATATGACAGAGCTACTACAAGTTTAATTTCAAAGAAAGCACAGTTTGGTCAGGTTTATATTTATGATCACAGAGAAGCGATGCAACATAGAATTGAAAGAGTTAAACGATTTGACTTATTAGAAATTCTACAGCCAATTATTGATACAAATCCAGAAGTCCAAAAGTACTGCACTTTACACGTAATTTATCTGAAAAACACGGACAAAGAAGTTTTCTTGGATTTTTATATGAATTCGAAAGATCATGCTTGCATATATAATAAACGAACACGTGACGAACTGTCAGTGATAAATGGAGATATCAAAGACAGATTTGATATTCGTGTTTATGCAAAAGCACAGGATGATTCATTACAAGCGTCAGATCTGGGAAATGACTAGCGTGTAGAAGCCAAATGGGGGTTGGTGAGCGAAGCGAGCATGGGGCAGAGCCCCCAGTATATGTTAATGAAGAAATAATCAGAGAGAAGCAGATTATTGGTTGGGGATCCATCCCTGTATAATCTTCATAGCCCAAGGAGATGAATGGGTCTAACATTGCAGTCAACATAAAGCAACCAAAACAGTACACATGCAACAAAATTAGGATTGAGCTTTTATCTAATTGTCATCGTAAGTATAGCAGACAGAAAAAATGAAGATGACATGGACAGCAAGTTGATGTTATCAGCATTAGCCGGAAGTGAGGACATCGGAGAGGGACCGGAGGGAGTCAGCATGGAAGGACGGAAGAATTAGGAGACGGACCGAGAGTGTAAATTAGGTTGTCTATGGTTGTGAGAAAGCTAAGTAGAGGAGCAGAGTTCAATGTGTATTGGCTTTATGGTCTTCTTGTTTTCTGGTGAAAAAAAGAGAGAGGCATTAATACTTCGTCCTAAATCTCCATCTTCCTTTTTTTCCTCTCCATTGGATCCATTGGCTGCTCCTTAGTTGCAGGTGTGTGCCAATATACTGTATATATATATACAAAACACACACTACTGTATATTTTCTAAGAATATTGTGATCAATGGTATTGCATGCACTCAGATCTAGGAGAATGAGAACAAATAAATAAATGGCCTCTGTCTGCATTTACCTGAAGTCATTTACTACTTTAACGAGTGCAGTTTCTGTACTGTGATTTGTTCAGAAACTCGACTGAAACTTATCAAGAATAGCACGTTTATTGAAGTGGTCATTAAGATGCATTATGACTGCCTTTTCTAGTATTTTACTTAAGAAAGGCAGGTTGAAATAGGTCTAAAATTTTCAAAAGCAGATGAGTCAAGATTATTTTTCTTGAGCAGGGGTTTAACTACAGCATTCTTAAGACAGTCTGGGAAGACCCCCGTATCTAACAACAAGTTTACTTTGTCAAAAATACTATCAATTAGCACGCCCGATACTTCTTTGAATAAACTTGTTGGTACTGGGTTAAGGACTCAGGCAGAGGGTCTCAGTTGAGAAATTATTTTATATAAATCAGGTAAATCTATCCTGGTGAAAGAATTTAATTTGTTTAAAATGGAGTACCGGGATTTAAGTGGTTCAGTATTGGGGAGATATACTATATTATTTCTAATATTATTAATTTTTTGATTAAAAAATTCCACAAAAGCCTCACAAGTTTCACTAGACGTTTTTTGGAGGTATTCCATTGAGTGACCTGGATTTAACAGACGATCAATCGCTGAGAATAAGACTGGGGAATTACTAGCATTGTTATTTATAATTCTAGAGACACTATAATACTAGACAAAGAGACACAGAGAAACATTACATTGTGTATAACAGATTTTAGTTTTTCTAATGCAATTTACACATCATCTCCTCTCATCCATTGTTTTTTTTTGTTGTTGCTTTTTATTTGCATTTCACATCTGGAATAAATTAAGTAAATTTTCTTCCAGTGCAGGGTTATAGTGGTGAGGACAATGTCTGCGCTGGCAGGTTTCGGCTCAGAGCAGGCAACAGCCATGACCAGGGCCCCATAGCTAGTCACATACTGTATACCACACATACACTTAAACCAGTGTGGCCATTGCTGGATCGCATGCATATAAAAGTTTTGCATGGCATCATCTGGAAATGTCACCAAGGTTGTTCTTAATTTTGTTTCCCATTTGTAATCACACATGTGGGACTGAAGCAAGAAATGGGATAAAAAATATCACACACGCTGTTGATTCCTTCAGTTAGGGTGGGGGGGGGGGCATAGGGGCTGAGGAATTATACCTTGAATGAGTCAGAGCCTGAAACAACCTTTTTTTTACATGTTGCTTGCAACCCAATGATGTGAGCAGTGTATACAGTGACATCTGATCAAAGGTGGGGTCCCTCACATGAAATTTTCAGAATTGCAGGTACAGCTTGATAGTTTTCACTGGTACACTAAAAAACATTGGTGTTACTCTAACTTGGATTTGAAAGAGTGCTGCTCAGAAAACTAACATAGGGAGAACACGTCCCAAATAGGTATGGTATTTGAACCCATGCCATTTCAACTGTAAAACTGCACATTGCAATGCTTCAGTGTTATGCTGTGAGCTGTTTTGTCTTGGTAGAGTTCTATATTACTCTACTTTTCCCTTTTGTATTATTAATATGTAGCCTTTGTCAGAATGCCTCAAATCTCATAGACTTACCACTGTTTATAAGGTATTGTAGTATATAACTTCTCCCCATCTTCCCTTCTACATTTATAACCTCAGGCAATTAGGAGTAGTAAAAGACAAGCAGGAGTTAAGTTACAATTTAAATAATGTATCATTGATAATATTCATAAATAATAACAATAAGCAAAGTACTAGTGAATACCGTACAACCTGATAAATGCTGATGTGTAGTTCAGGCGGCATACAGACTTGTTTGTTATTTAAAATGTCCCTAGTTAAGTTATCATTTTTGGTCAGCTTTTCTCAGAACAGGCTGCATGCCTGTCTCAATATGACTGCTGAGTTGTGCTGCTCAGTGTGATCTTTTTCAGTTCATGGTGTGTGAGGTGCTTCTTCATCAGATTGAAGTAGATAGAGAGATAGGGAGGGGTAAAGCAACCAAATTTATGCATTCTTTGTCCAAACCCTTACACCAATAGGGCATCATGCTACAGAGTGGACTCTGATTCTGGCCAATCCCAAAAAGCCACACTTCAGACCAATGGGGCACACAATACCTTTCACAGCTGCCCCCAAAACCATTTGCTCAGCTAATGCTTGCCAGCTCGCTAGACTAGTTTTCCTGTGGTTTTGATTGATAGAGTCCTGCAGAGAATCACTTGCCAAACTGGATTCAGGAACTTCCCCCAACCCTGTCATAAAATTTCTACAACTCAGTCATAAAAAGGGGTGGGTGGGGAGGCTGTTCTTATCCATCAAACCATTGCTGTTCTTATCAATGATGTCCATTAGTGTTATAAGTTACAAATAAAGACTTACAAAATATTTATCAGCTTATATGCAAAATTTCACACCACAACAGAGCAATACTTACAAATCAAGTAGCATCAAGTTTTCCAGCAAACTTGTTGTTCTCAAGAGAGTCAAAACTGTGATCAGAATCTGACTTAAAGTCTTCATATTTCATATCATTCTCATTCTGCAGCTTTTCTAAGACTCCCTCAATTGTTTTCTTATTTGAAGATGAAGAAGGCATTTCCCAAGTACAAACTTCAAGTATTTTTGCATGTCATTCAGACAGTCCAGACAGGTGTGTAAAAGTGAGCTCTTGCTCATGCAATTTATGTGTTGCCTTTTATGAACAGCAGTGACATCTACTATGAATGATGAATCAGAGAAAAGTACACATCATTAAAATGCTCTGAGCTTCAGCTGTGCAATGGTAATTAACCTTACTCTGTATGTTGTGTGATGCAGGTGGGATCTTTGATAAAAGCAAATTCACACAACTGTGATGTGCTGTTCATTTTGGCATATGTGTGCAAATCGCATATTTTATTAATGCAAGACAGCAGACAAACGTATGATTTATTTGAAAGAAGATACCCTTGGGTATGTAAAAATACCATTATTGCTTTGATTTACTTGTGGGTTTAATGAAACATACACAAATAACTCTGAAATATGGAAGTGCATAAGTGGCTACAGAAAATACTTTGTTACAGGCTTTTCCACAATAAACACAAGGTTTTTTCTTTGTATTTTCTTTCCATTTCCTATTCCAAATCTCCCAGGTGAGCATTGTCCTTCTTCTCTGCTAACTCCCAACTAGCTTGGATGAGATGGAGGGCCTCTTTTAACCTAGTTCCAGAAGAATTTCTGGTGTGTCAGCACTGTAGTGAGAAAGCATGTCTAGGTCAGGTGGAACTTCCAAATGACAAGGGATCCTCGCACCAACAGCATCCTGTTGTAGCATCCCAAAGATTTGAGAAGGTCTGCCCTCTAAATCTACATCTCCCATGAAGTTTTGTTGGAAAGGGAACATCAAACAAAGTTCTCTTTCCATTATAAGGACCTCCCAGATAGTAAACTGATCTTCTGTTCCAGCTGGGAAGCCAGTTAATGCTTGCTTTCCATGACAATACATGTATGCATCCCAGTATGGTTTGGTAACCTCACTTGGTTGGTGCTGACCATCCATAGCTTCATACCAGATAATTGAGGAGATCTGAATCCACCATCTCTGATGGCAGCCATACAACTCACCCCATTTTCATTTCTGTCTTCTGGAAAGTGCTACCAGAGCCTCACCACTCGCTCCACCTGCTTCAGGGATAACTTGTTTCCCCAGGCCATAAATTGTCTTGATTTCCAGTAACCTGATCATACCTGCCCTGCACTCTACCCACTTGCTAGTTTATATTTAATTGTACCTTACTGTACATTACCTTTTTTATTTGTATTTACTGCCTTTTTAATTAATTTATTTATGCATTTATAAATGCATTTATTTATGTACTTACTTATTTATCTTCTGCTACTCTTATTTATTTACTTTATATATTTGCACATCACTGAAACTGTGGCATGTAAATTTCAGTATGATTTTGCAGTGAATGTGAGAATAAAGATCTCTTTTCTCTAATCTATTCCAGTCTCTAATACATTTATCTTTTTCTTTATTTATATATTTCAGATATATAGATACAACTACTGACCTGCTTTCTTTTTATCATTGGTCTCAACACTTTTTCTTGTCTTTTTGCCTCCCTTTGCTTCCACTTCTTGCTATTCTCTATGGCCCATGTGTAAGCTTCACAGCTTCTCTGCCAAATTTAAATCTCCTTGTGGAGTTTTTACCCTAAATATTAATTGGTTATATTGTATAGCCTGGAGGTCTCTACATATTCTGAATATATGAATTATCATTACTTTTAAATGTTCATTTGCTACCTGTTTCTCTTTTTCAGTTTCCTAGTAGTGCCACAATAAACACAGAAGCTCTCCATATACCAATAATCTCCACACTAGACTTATAGATGAGCCATTACGAAAGGTCAGGGATAGACACTGTAAAGGATCTGAAATTCCTTTCTAACTAGAGATTAAAAAAAATCATACAAAATAAAATCTTTCATTGAACAAAGTAAATGATTGTGCTCAAGAGTAATGCGAAGTAACAAACTAATAAATGACTGAGTGCCTGCAACTTGTTACAGAGGACATTTTAAGAGCAAAAATTAGTGGGCAGCCAAGATGCTTCCTCAGACACAATCTGTTCCTCTCACTAGCCTCTGGTATTAGACTGTTCTTCCTCCTGCCAGAAAACTGTTGCCTCTATCTGTTTTCAGTTTGCAATTGTTTGGCTCGAAGCAGCCATTTATATCCATGAATATTAATCTGGTTTACTCACAATACTTCAAACCATGCTACCTTTTGCAAAAATTGATACATTGAGTTCAGGCCATCTCTGTGTTGGAAAAAAGCATTTGCCCTCTCTCTGCATTCACCCATAGAAAGTTTGGGCCAATGTTCATTTGGATTGAAGTAAAATATATGGAGCTATCCATCAGAATACTTCGTTTATTTCTCAGACATGACCAGTCTAAATCTGACAGCTTTTGACTGTTACCAATAGGGAGACACTGTGTGCAAACAAAACTTTAGAGGCATAACATTCTACCATTAAAAAATAAACTACAGTAAACCACAGCCAAAGCCATAGGGAGAAAGTCTTGAAAAACCCTAAAACATCTAGGAACACATATTCATGTTTCACCTTGGGTCCAATCAGTGCTTTGGACTTCACCATCATAAGGACAGGGGGGAAAAAACAGATTTATCCCAGAATAGTAGAGCAAAAACACAGATTTACTACATTGCAACTGAATAATGGCTAAGTGCTCTGGGCATTGAACAGTAAAAATAATCAGAAATCAATATGTCACCATGATGTATGCTTTAAATGGATGTGCAGACATATATATTCTATTTTTGCTACATTTACAAAATTACTGATAGATCTAGCTTGCATTTAGCTTCTACCATAAAAAAGAAGTTTCACTTAATGCTAGATGATATATGAGAATGATTTTAATTGGTAAGACAAGGTCCTTTTCAAGTGTAAATATCCAAACAGATAAAGCTAAAGGTAAGACTCAAGATTCTGTCATTAAAAAAAAAACATCAACTCTGTATCAGAGAATTCCTTAAGTAACTGTCAAGCTGTCTGTCCTTGAAAAGACAAGTCATTGATTCAAACTAGACTGGCAAGTCCACAGCAGGATGATCAAAGTAAAAGAAATGTAGACTTTTGGAATGGGCTAGTCAGAATCCAAACAAAAACCCCACTGAGATGCTGAGTCAAGATTGAAAATGAGCAGTTCAAGGAGAAGTATTTTGGCAAGAACTGATAAATACTTTAAAAGTTTTGTTGCACCGATTGCTGCTAAAGGTGGATTAGTGAGTTATTAAGTCTATGTCGGCAATTTTTCACACAATATGCAATACGTTTTTAATAAATAAATAAAATAACTGGAAAATATACACTCTGGCTACCTTTCATGTAAAATTTTGTTTTAGTTCAAGATCTTGTGAAAATCAGTTGGACAAATATGCAAACATGTATAAATTACTTTGCCTGCCACTGTACCAGGGAATTCTTAGTTTAGGCCTGTGTGATCAACAGGACAGACAACATATAGTTGCCAAAGGGTATTGGGTCACCAAACGGGAAACTCTACTAAATGTAACAAGAAAAGAGTATGGAGTGTGTGGCTGTACAATTCAAGTCAATTCAATTCAATTCAATTTTATTTTTCATTCAGCAGAACATCCAAGATGTGCTGCAGAAAGAAAAGACGATGCACAAGACATTAATAAAAACACATGGTTAAAATCAATTACATTCTGATTAAAAGTGAATACAATTCTAATTAGAAGTGCATAAAAATTTCTGATTAAAAGTGCATAACATTCTGATTAAAAGCGCATAAAATTCTGATTAAAAGTGCATTCAGTGAAATGCTAAAGTGCTTCATTTAAAAGACGAACGCCAGTAGGAAAAAACTGTTTTTAAACCTGGTGGTTCTGCATTTCAGGCTGCAGTACCTTCTGCCTGAGGGCATGAGGGAAAAGAGTTCAGAGGCAGGATGAGTGGGGTCTCTGGAGATCCACACAGCTCTGGCCAGACAGCGTTGTTTTGCCAAGTCTTGTACATTAGGCAGCGGGGCTCCAATGATCCTCTCAGCAGCCCTCACCACTTTCCTCTTTGCTTTCCAGTCCAAAGCACTGAAGCTCTCCTGCCACAGAGAGCTGCTGCTGCTTAGCACGCTCTCTGTGGTCCCTCTGTAGAAAGTGGTGAGGACTGACTTACTGAGATGGGCCCTCTTTAGCCTCCGCAAGAAGATCAGGCGCTGGTGAGCCTTCTTGGTGATGGAGGAGGTATGTAAGGGACCAGGTGAAGTTGTTCGTCACATTGACTCCCAGGAGCTTGGTAGACTGCACAATTTCCACAGCAGTGTTCTTGATGTAGACCGGGGTGTGTCAGCTGTTTCTTCCTGAAGTCGATCACTAGTTCTTTCGTTTTTTCGTCATTCAGTATCAGATTGTTTTAATCACACCATTCCACAAATGACTTCACCTCCTCTCTGTAATCCCCATCCAAATCATCTCGAATGAGACCAACCACTGTTGTGTCATCCACATACTTAATGATGTGGTTTGTGCTGAACTTGGCACAACAGTCGTGGGTCATGAGCGTGAAGAGAAGGGGACTCAGAACGCACCCCTGTGGAGAACCTGTACTCAAGGAGATGGTGTCTGATTTATTCTTCCTTACCCGTACATAGGCCTGTCCGTTAGAAAGTCTAATATCCAGTTTTGCAGAGGTGTGCTCAGTCCCAATAGGGCCAGTTTGCTAATCAGATTCTGAGGGATGATGGTATTAAAGGCCGAACTAAAGTCAACAAACAGCATGCGGACCAGAGCGTCTCTGTTCTTCAGATGTTCCAGCAAAAGGTGGAGTGTAATGGATATGGCGTCCTCCATGGCACAGTTGGAGCGGTAGGCGAATTAAAGTGGGTCAAATGAGGAGGGTAGAACATAAGTAATGTAGTCCTTGATCAGCCTCTCAAAACATTTCATCACTATTGGTGTTAGGGCTACAGGGCGATAGTCATTAATGGTTGTGACTATGGGTTTTTTCTGAACCGGGATGATTTCTGAGGTTTTAAAGCAAGATGGCACAACAGCCTGACACAGGGAGATGTTAAATGTATCCGTAAGGACATGTGTCAGCTGCTCCGCACATCCTTTGAGTACGCAACCTGGTATCTGGTCTGGTCCTGCAGATTTCCTTGGATTAATTCTCCTCAGAGTCCGGAGAACATCATCCAGTTCCAGACACAGTACCTTCTCATCAGGATGATGGATGGCCTTTGCTGGTGATGTGTCATTCAATGCTTCAAACCATCCAAAGTACTTATTTAGGTCGTTCAGGAAGTTGAAGCTATCATCACAGGGGTGAGAAACTGTTTTATAATCTGTAACAGATTTAATCCCCTGCCACAATCTTCTGCTGTTCCTGTGATCTTGAAAATGACTCTGTATTTTCTTTCCATGAGCCCTTTTAGCTCTTCTGATAGCTTTATTGAGGTTGGCTCTTGCTGTTCTGAGGGCAGCTGTATCTCCAGATTTAAAGCAGAATTTCTCACTTTCAGCAAGGCTCACACCTCAGCAGTCAGCCACGGTTTATCGTTTGCCCTGACAATGATGTTTTTGGTGACGCAGACATCATCCATGCATTTATTTATGTAGCCAGACACAGCCTCTGCATATTCATTTATGTCTGTCCTTTGATCTGTGGTAGCTGCCTCACTGAACACAGACTAGTTGGTGCACTCAAATCAATCCTGTAGTGCGTTCATGGCTTCTTCTGGCCAAACTCTCACCTGTTTGAGTGATGGTTTTAATTTGATGAGCATAAGTCTATATGCTGGGATTAGCATAATAGAGATGTGGTCTGATGAGCCAAGATGGGGGCGTGGGGATGCTTTGAATGCTCCTTTGATGTTGGTATAGACATGATCCAATATATTGGTTCTCTGAGTTGCAAAATCCACATGTTGGTAAAAATGGGATAAACCTCTCTTCATGTTTGCCTGGTTAAAATCCCCAGCAACAATGACTACTTCCTCTGGATATGTGGTTTGCAGATCGTTGATGTAGTGGCAGAGTGTGTCAATGGCTGCCTTGGTGTCAGGGGGAATATAAACAGCTACTATGAGTACAACGGAAAATTCCCGTGGCAGATCAAAAGGCCAGCATTTACCAAAAACTCAATGCCCGGAGAACAACATGCATGGATTGTTTTTGCGTCAACACACCATCTGTTGTTTGTGTAGACGATGATACCTCCGCCCCATGTTTTGCCGCTGAGACTGCTGCTCCTGTCTGCCCGGTGGATAGTTAGCCCAGCTAGGCTAATAGCAATGTCGGTTCTGGAGTCGGTGAGCCAGGACTCTGTAAAGACAAAAGCACAGCAATCCTTAATCTCCTGCTTCGATGTTAAATCCAGATGAATGTAGTCCAATTTATTCACCAGTGAGCGGATATTTGCCACCAAGATCGATGGTAGTGGCGTTCTGCATGGATTAGTTTTAGCCTTAGCACTTTGCCACCACGGACACCTTGCTTTTGTTTACGCATGCACCGCCGCCGTCTTGTTCTCAGGGCGCAGGTAGCACTGGTAGATGATTTTGATGCTGAGCCGGCCTCACTGCTCATCCGTAGCAGTCCGAGTTCTTCCAGTAGAACCATGATATTTGGATTTACTAGTCCTTTATCTTGTTCCGTACCCAGTTACAGAAAGTTTAGATGAGTGTATGTCTGGTTTTCCATGTTGAGTGACATTAAATCATTATAGAGAATGTGTTTTTATCATGAGCTCGTGCAGCCGCAACCTCCTGTACAATGAAAACATTTGCCAACAATGTCCCTAAGTTGAAAGTGTCCACCAGGAGTAAAGTACTTTTTATGCAGGAGCTCTGTCCTCTTTGAAGATCTTGTCAGAGTGTGATGCCACTTTCTGGGAGCTGTGTGCTTTCATGATGTCCAACAAGAAGTGGTGGGGTTTGTTCTGGGCATCGTGAGTGGGGTTAATTGACCACCCTGGATGGCTTTCTTGGAACTACAGGCAAAGAAGAAAAC
This sequence comes from Polypterus senegalus, assembly GCF_016835505.1. Classification (NCBI taxonomy): domain Eukaryota; kingdom Metazoa; phylum Chordata; class Cladistia; order Polypteriformes; family Polypteridae; genus Polypterus; species Polypterus senegalus. The sequence goes on along the minus strand of NC_053155.1, from coordinate 137,053,225 downwards.
ACAGAGGCAGCACCCCTTCTCATCCTGGCATGGCATCGCTTACCTTAATATTCACTCAGGTTACCTTTCATCAAAAATTTTGTTTTAGTTAAAGATCTTGGTGAAAATCAGTTAGATAATTATGCAAACATGTAGAATTTACTTTGCAATGCACTGTACTCAAAATGTACTCGGTTCCAGGGAATTGATAGGTCAGGCCATTATAACCGGTGAGACATATCAAATATATAAATAGTCTTCAAAGAATGTTGGGGCACAAAATGGACGCTTTTGTTTAGTCTAAAAAGAAAAGAATAAGAAGTATGTGGCAGTACCACAAAAAAGTTGTCTGGCAATGGCCCAAGGTTGAAAATTTACATCAGGAGTAAGTTAGCATTTATGCAAGAGCTTTGTCATCTGTGAAGATTTTGTCAGAGTGAGGTGCTACCTTTCTGAAGCCGTCTGCTCTTATGGCTTCCAAACGGAAGAGGCGGGGTTTGTTTTTAGCATTGTGGGAGGAGTTGGTTGACCTTTCTGGACAGGATGTTAGAACTTCAGTAAAAATAGAAGACACAGTGACAGCATCTCCTCTCGTCCTACTGTGGTATCACTTACTGTACCTTAACAGAGCCAGGAAGATAATCCCCTGGTGCACCTATGTGATCCTAGATACTGGGAAGCAACATTTTCCTTTAGCATTACACTTATTTCTCATCATGGAAATGTACCTGACAGTTCTGTCATTGCTGTCTTGGCAAGGTATGAGGGATATCCAGAAAAAGGTTACAAGTGCCCTGGAGGGTGCAGGGAATTTTTTTCGAAGGTTGGCATACCTGTGTGTAGGGGTCCTAACAGTCAAAATAAGCCCAGGACCGCGTCAGTCAGTTGTGAAATGTTATCACAGCAAGCGAGTTCATCATCCTCTGCTGAGGCCGTTTGCTCCACCTACCCGATGCGAGATTCGTTCGGTCATCAAGTTCAGTTCCTCACTTTGCGTCGCGAATCGCGGCGAGATCCATCCATTTTCACCTTTTCACCAAACTGAAAGAATTCTTGGGTGGGAAATGTTTTTCCAACGATGAGGAGGTGAAGGAGACAGGGAGAAGTGGCTTTCGGAGGTGGAGCCGGAGCGTTCGACGAGGGTATAAAAAGCTGGTGCCCAGGCTGAAGAAGTGCATCGAAGTTGACGGCGATTATTTTGAAAAATAAACACATATTTTGGAACATACCCTGTAAATTTGGTTGAAATATATTCATTTTTGGTTTTAACAGCTGTTGTAACCTTTTTTTCTGGATATCCCTCGTATTTTATGAAACTATCTATGCAACCCATGTATCTATGCAACCCATGCCGGAAAACTATCCTTTTACTTGGTGCACACTATAATAATGTCCATGTCATTTTGCAACAGACAATCTAGAAACAGATGAAGAAATTGGCCTGAAGATGTCAGAGAATCAAAGTCAAGAAATGAGTTAGGGTCTAAGCTAGAAGGAGCAACAAAACTGTGACAAAGCAAAAGGGTGAAACCAGAAATATAGTTTTATAATAATAATAATAATACATTTATTTATATAGCGCCTTTCCCATACTCAAGGCTCTTCACAGAGTTTAAGATAGAATGGCAGGGTATACAGTATATAGCATTGTACATAAAGAAAATTAAGACAGTAAATTCAGAGAAAAAAAAAAAGCCTAACAGACAACATAATTGATGGTCTAGCACACACACAGGTTACATGAGCATCTTGACATAGAGGTAAACTGAGAGAAGGGTAGTAAAGTCAAGTAGAGCTAAAAGCCTTCATGAACAGATGAGGTTTTGAGTTGTTTTTTAAAAGAATTCATGGAGTCAGCTGATCTGATTAATTTCGTACATTCCAGAGTCTGGGTGCTATACAGCTGAAGGCCCTGTCACCCATGGAGTGTAGATTAGTGTGGGGCACAACAAGATTGCCAGAATCAGAGGACCTTAGTGGGTGGACAGGCACATAGTGATGGAGAAGGTCACTGATGTAGTTTGGCGCAAGGTCGCTTAAGGCTTTGTAGGTTATTAGTAGGATTTTATATTCAATTCTGTAAGACACAGGGAGCCAGAGAAGACGGAGCAGGATGGGTGTGATGTGCTCGCTGCTGCTGGTTCGAGTAAGGACTCTTGCAGCTGAGTTTTGAATAAGCTGGAGCTGTGATATAAGATTAGGGGCAATTACAATAATCGATGTGGGATGTGATAAAAGCATGGACAAGTTTCTCAGTATTAGAAAAGGAGAGGAAGGAGCGAACACAGGATATGTTACGGAGGTGAAAGTAAGAAAGTTTCTTAATGTGGTTTATGTGGGCAGAATAAGAAAGGGAGGAATAAAAAATGACACCAAGATTCTTTGCAGTAGAGGCAGGTCTGATGAGATCACCGCCAAGATGGACTGGGAAGGAGCTCATTTTATTAAGTTGCACTTTAGTCCCAATTTGCAGGAGTTCAGTTTTGTTGCAATTTAATTTTAAAGAGTTCTGCTCCATCCAGGTATTAATTTCACTGAGGCAGGTTGTGAGCTGAGAGAGCTCTGATGAAGTTCCACTTTTAACATTGAAATAGAGTTGAATATCGTCTGCACAAAAATGATAACCTAGTCCATAGCTATGAATAATATGGCCAAGGGGAAGCATATAAATACAGAAGAGAAAAAGGCTGAGGACAGAGCCTCGGAGGAACTTCTTGTGTTACTGGTGCGGAGCTGGATCTGCTGTTGCCAAGACTAACAAACTCTTGACTATCAGTCTGATAGGACTTGAACCACTGGAGCAGTGCCAGAGATCAGAGATACCCAACATGTTCTCCATTTTGGACAGTAGAATGTCATTTTGACTAACAGAATTAATATGCTGGTTTGTCCAGAGTCTGCTGTCATAAGCAAATCATTGGTTACCCGTAGCAGAGCCATTTCACAGCTGTGCCGCACCCTGAAACCAGATTGAAAGGGTTCCATCAAATTATTAGAGGTTAAGTAATTGGTGAGTTGGGAGGCTAAAACATGCTCTAGAACTTTTGACAGAAAAGGTAAGTGGGAAATAGGCCGAAAGTTGTTAGGACTGTCAGCATCAAGACCAGACTTTTTTTAACATTGGGGTTACAGAAGCGATTTCAAAAGTGATCGACACAAAGCCTGTGTCAAGGGATGAGTTTATTATTGTTGTAACAGTCGGGATTATGGCATGAAAGCAGGATTTAAGTAGTGTTCTGGGGATGGGGTCCAGTACACAAGTAGTCGGCCTCATCTTACAAAGCAGGTCATTAACAAACGCAAATGTGACTGGTGAGAACTTAAAGAAGGAAGTGGAGGAATTCTTCGCAGACATCAGTAGAAGAGGTAGTTGGGCTAGATGTGGGTTCGATTAGTTTATTAACTACAGAAAACAAAAACCTTGAGCTACTTTCTATTATTCTGCCATAATGGGTGATCTTGGCAGCAGTTAGTGCTTCTCTGTAAGCTCTTTGATGGTCAGAGAAAGCCTGAATATGAACAGTGAGGCCAGTCTTACATGATATTCTCTCAAGGCGTCGGCCAGCTGCTTTCATAGATTGCAATTCTGAATTATACCAAGGAGCTGAACGCTTAAAGGAACCCTCGTTATGTTTTAAATGAGCTGTTTTATCGAATGCTAAATGAAGGGCTGCGTTATAGTGGTCAACAAGACTATCTAGTGTTGACGGAATAGTGGAAGACAATAAAAGATCAGAAATGAACCCAGAAAGGATAGAGGGATAGATACTGTATGTTTAAGGTTTCTGTAAGAAATTTGTCGTTTACAGGTAAGAGGAGGGAGAGATAATGAGACAGCGAAAAGTACTGCTTTCTGGTCAGAAAGTCCCAAATCACTGGTGTAAATGTTGGCAACAGATAGTCCAGAAGTACAGATCAGATGCAATATATGACCACCAGAGTGGGTGTGAAAATCAACACGTTGTGTCAAGTCAAAACAGTCCAATAAGAATGGAAATTCATTTCTCAGTTTAGATGTAGTAATGTCAATATAGATGTTGAAATCACCGAGAAGGATAATTCTCTTAGAGTAAGAGCTTAGGTGGGTCAAAAGTTCAATTGAGATTTATCCAATTCAGATTGGATAAGAAGGATGCATTGTATTTTGGGGGACGATTAAGAACAATGAGTGAGACAGGACCTGATTCCGTTATTAGTTTAAGAGCCAGGTACTCAAAAGACAGTGGACAATCAATTGGGATTCGTTTGATGTTTAAGTCTACTCTGACAATTACTGCAAGTCCGCCTCCTTGTCTTGAGCTGCGGGGCTCTGTGTGGAAATTGAAACCATGTGGAGTCGCCTCCGTGAGAGACATAAATTCATTTGGTTTTTGCCAAATCTCCGTTAGACACAGTATATCAAGTTTGGTGTCAGTGATGAATTCTGACAACACCAATGCTTTGCCATTGAGAGATCTCGAATTAAACAGTGCAATATTAGTTAATGAGGCTTCTTTTTGCACAGAACCGTGATCTGTGTTTATTTTCACATAATGTAAATTCGACACACTGACACTTCTATTTCCAGGGCCATGAGAAGGACAGCGTATTCCTGAGCAAATGTTGCCAGTGGTCTTCTCATTCACAGCCCAGCGGTGGCGGTGGCGGTGACCTGACCCGCGATGTACATATTTCCGGCATCTTTTAGGATGTTCCAGTCAGACCATTTGTTCTGATTCAAACCGCAAACATCATACAAATGACATTCATAATAACCTCTAACAAACACAACACAACTTTTGTTTTAGTGTTTTTTTGATCCAAACTGAGGATATTGAAAACTGTATGCAGCTTTCCTTAATACATTGATTGAATGATGTGAAGTCATTGCTATACATAGCCTCATTGTGGCCATCAAAATAACAAAAATTATGACTAAAAGTCATATATACAAGATGGTAATATGGAGATGTCACTTTCATAAATATTCATAAGGAAATTAATTATCCAGGAATTATAAGGAAATAAATGTAACAAGAATTCATGACAGCTCTGACTACAGCTAGTGGAGCTTTCACTTCACTATGCTACTTCACCTATATTAAATACAGAAGAATGCAATTCAATGAATCCAGGCACAATTATAAGTAGGGTGACTACTCCTGGTGACTCTTCCATCTCTTATCTTTACTTTGGATTTCTGTCATAGGCAATTCCAGCCTTACCACCTATTATACTTCCCTATATTTAGCCCCTAATTATACCTACATATAGTAAACAAACAATTATGTGACATCAACATGCATTGAAAACCTGTAAACAGAAATTAGGTGCACCTTAAAGATTTAAAATTAGAAATGGGCTGCAGAATTTCATGCATTCCACTCTCCATGTTCTTTCATTCTTGTTGCGTGCCTGGGTTAAGCAGGCACAGAGAGAAAAACGTGCTAGTAGTATTGTTTAAGAGCAGATTTATTATTGTTAAGTGGCATCTATCGAAAGGTGAAATGCCATGGCAGCTATTGTTCAAAAATAAAACAAGGAGTTAAAACTATAGTCAGAGTCAAGTAAAAATCACAAAACAGCACACAAGAAACATGACCTAAATTGCAATCAGTCATGAGTCAAGGTACATGAAACCCTGACAATACTATGAATTATTGATACTTAATTGCTATTTATGTTTACAATATAATTTTGACATTTTAAATTGAACATGAGAATGAACATATTAAAACTGATGAATTCAGGTGGACTTCAAACCTATTACCAAGGTAGAAGGATTTCCTCAAGTGATGCATTTCTGTACATTTTTAGGAGGGATTATACTTCTTCTCTTCTCAAAGAAGTGCTTACTGTATAGACCCCTTTTACTTCAAACCTGTTAGTTTGCTACTTCTGGAAAACCTTTCTTGTGATGATTATAAAATAAGTGCAAATTGGTCACGACAAAGGGTTGGGTTAGAAGATTAGTAACACCATTTAATAGATGGTAAGAAAAAGAAGGAAAATAAACAACACTTGTGGATGCAAAATACTGTTGTTTGCTGTGTATCAGAAGAAAAATATTCAGATTAGAAAGTTGCTTCTGAATTGGAGCTCCGTATCCCAAAGACATTGGTCCATTAATGAAGCCCACTTACAATGGCTAGAGAGGTTTTATACCAGCCTCCCAGAAGGGGTATGACTTCCTGGGTTGGGAAAGAAGTGTGGATAGTGATCTTCCGACTGGTGTACCTCTCAGCTGTGGACAGAAAAGTAGAAGGGGCAACAGCTCAGGATTGAACAGCATACCTGATTGTATTGAATTTGTACGTAATACATAATAATCTTTTACAATTTATTACACGTATATATCTGACCATCTAGTGGAACAGGACAAATTTAAAAAAATCAATAAAAAAATTTATAAAAATGTAATTCTGGCCAAACAGAAGGTAGGTACACTCCAATGTCAAATGTCGGCACTGTATCTGATTGTGTTCTCATGGCCGTGATATCTCCAATCAACAGCTACCCTCTAAAACACATGTAGCTCTAATCTCTGTCTCAAAAACATCAAACGGTACTCCTTAACAATCTGTAGATTATAATGTCTTCTGAACAATTGGTATTGCTAGCTAAGCAGAGGCAAGGTACGGTCCAACACGTGGCAAACAGAGGCTGGTGCGTGAATGAGGATGGACCCACCTGACTCTCCATTTCTGCGGTCCCGATTCCCCCTCCCCTCAGCAAGCAGCCTCTCACTAGGATTTACGCAAATAAATCGCTGCCACAAGTGAACTATGATACTTAGAGCGATGAGAGAAGTCGCAAAATCAACTGGAATGTTCAAGCAAATTATAGAAAAAAACCTGATCTAAATGCTTTAAGTAGTTCTTTCGTAAAAAGCAGACAGACAGACATACAGAAAGACAGACAGATGTTGGATTTTATATATATATATATATGCAGTATATATATACTATGGGTTTTGCCCCATGCTCGTTTCGCTCGCCAACCCTCCCGGCCTGCACTATGTGCCAGCCACTTTGCATCTTTGCCACTGCTGCTGCTGCTGCCGTGCCGGGTGATCTGTATCTTGCACGGCGCTTTGAACATTTAAAAGCCTGTACAGCAGTTGTCCTTTTGTCTCACTGTCTTGCCTCTATGACATTCTACTTTGTCATCTGTCTTTTATTTCCGACCCCAGGCATGGTTAAATCACTTGCCACAAAGTCTCATCTCGCAGGATGAGAGTTCTTGATATTTTTTGGTTTTTAATTTAAAAAAGGAATAAGAATCTGAAAATCAAACAACATCACATTAAAGTTTGATAAATTCTGAAAAGAACAATACCAAACATATATATGTAGGTTTTAAAATAAGCGTGACAAAAAAGGTCACATAAAATCGTTGCACAAAATTGTTGTACTTTTAGGCTTAGGACTTTATATATATACTAGCAAAATACCCGCACTTCGCAGCGGACAAGTAGTGTGTTAAAGAAGTAAAGGAAAATTAAAGGAAACATTTTGAAAATAACGTAACATGATTGTCAATGTAATTGTTTTGTCACTGGTATGAGTGTTGCTGTCATATATATATATATATATATATACACATACATACATACATGCACACACATTATATATACAGTATATATATCTATATATATATATCTAATATCTATATATATATATCTATATCTCTATATATATACACATACATACTGTACATACATACACACACACACACACTATATATATATATCTATCTGTATATCTATATATATATATATACACACACACACATCATATCTATCTATTATCTATATATATATATAGCAAAATACCCGCGCTTAAAAGTTTTATTAAGAAGAAAATTAAACCTTTTTAAACTGAGGGAAAATATACCAATAATTATTTGTTAAGGATCTCTTTGTATACCACATTGTGAGTTCGGCCCTCCGGTTGTAATATGACCAAGCTGTGCGCTGAGCTTACTCTTAAGCATGCAACGTACAGTTGGCCATGTGAACAGTAATCTTGTTTCAAATCTCACAGCTTGAATTGCTGCTGTCATAATCGGTTTGAGTTTCATGGTTTGTTTCAATTACGACAGTATTTGTAGGACTTGTGTTGAAGTGACATTCGGCATCTGTCAAGCGTTGTAAGTATACAACCAGTTTCATCGATAACTTCACATCCAGGTTTTGAGAGTTTAAACATTCATAAACATCAAAGTGTCCACTACTGAAATCGTAACCTGTGAATCTAAGATGTTTAAGAGGCATTGGCGGTTGTCCAAAGGTGTAAAATATTTGGCCATTTCGGTACACTTGAAAGCGACAACCGAACAATTCAGCGGCAGCCATCAACTCACATGCAGAACCATAGGTGAAGGGCTTAAGCATTTCACTCTTCTAGTGCTCCTGTGTAGTATAATTATCTCCTGTACCGTCATCAGTCCACACCTTGAACCTGTCCCAGTCATTCAATACATAAGACACAATGTTTCTCCAGATATCAAGAGTGAGCCTGATATGGCCGTGCAATATGTAACACAGAGAATGGAAAAGATAGGTGCCATCTCCGGCATGGAAACCATTCATTAAGTGACAGTTCTTTGATCGATGGTGATCACCTCGATAGACATGTTAATGCGGTACGGTTGGAATGATAAAGGAAATGGGTACCTGAACAATGTAAAGTAAGTCTAAAATACCTACACAATAACTATAATCATAATAAATGAACAATAAAACAGCGGAGAAGCCGTGGATTAAATAAAAAGGCTGTAGTTATCAGCAGGGAGACGTGAATCCCGTGGCGAAGCAAGGAAGGGAATGAAGAGACTGGAGCGACGGACGGCCTTATATAGGCAGGCAGCCAACAACGTGGGAGGCGTTGGGATGGGGGACCCAACGCCGCCTCACACGGTGACTGAGCTGCAGTTTATGGACATATATATGTAAGTAAGTAGGATTCAGTTAGCATTGGGAACCCGCATACCAAATTTCTTGAAGATGGGCCCATAAGTAACAATGACTGTTGAAAAGTTCAATATGGTGGCCGACAGAGGTATCATACCACCGAAATAAGTACCAAATTTCAGCCTTCTACCTACACGGAATTTGGAGAATTAGTGACGTTGGAAAGTTCAATATGGCGGCTGACAGTGGCGCCATACCACCAAATAAGTACGCATATTGGTTTCGTTTAGCGCGGGAAGCCACCTACCAAATTTCGTGAAGATGGGGCCATAAATAAGAAAGTTCAACATGGCGGACGTTGTTGACCGTTATGCGTAGAATTTCGAAATTAAACCTGCTTAACTTTTGTAAGTAAGCCGTAAGGAATGAGCCTTCCAAATTTCAGCCTTCTACCTACACGGGAAGTTGGAGAATTAGTGACTTTGGAAAGTTCAATATGGCGGCTGACAGTGGCGTCATACCACCGAAATAAGTATGTACATTGGTTTCGTTAGCGGAGGGAAAGCCGCCTACCAAATTTCGTGAAGATGGGGCCATGAATAAGAAAGTTCACATGGCGGACGTTGTTGACCGCTATGAACGTTATGTGTAGAATTTCGAAATGAAACCTGTTTAACTTTTGTACGTAAGCTGTAAGGAATGAGCCTGTGAAATTTCAGCTTTCTACCTACACGGGAAGTTGGAGAATTAGTGACGTTTGGAAAATTCAATATGGCGGCCGACAGTGGCGTCATACCACCGAAATAAGTACGTACATCGGTTTTGGTTAGCGCAGGGAAGCCACCTACCAAATTTCATGAAGATGGGGTCAGCCTTCTACCTACACGGAAGCTGGAAAATTAGTGACGTTGAAAAGTTCAATATGGCGGCCGACAGTGGTGTCATACCATCGAAATAAGTACGCATACATTGGTTTCGGTTAGCGCAGGGAAGCCACCTACCAAATTTCGTGAAGATGGGGCCATAAATAAGAAAGTTCAACATGGAGGACGTTGTTGACCGTTATCGACTGTTATGACGTTACGAGAATTTCGAAATAAATGTGCTTAACTTTTGTAAGTAAGCTGTAAGGAATAACCCTGCCAAATTTCAGCTTTCTACCTACACGGGAAGTTGGAGAATTAGTGATGAGTCAGTGAGTGAGTGAGTGAGTCAGTCAGTCAGTCAGTCAGTCAGTCAGTCAGTGAGGGCTTTTCCTTTTATTAGTATAGATATAATGAATTATTAAACACAAGGAAAAAAACTGAGTGTAACTCAAGGGTTAACTAAATATAATTTAAAGCCAAAAGTGTATGCAGTCTCCGCCTTGTCTTAGGGAATCTACCAATGTAATTTTCTAAGGATAAAATAAGGGAAATGAGTAACAAACACCCCTCCAGAAAGCAGGGATAAACTGATGGAAAAGCCCAAACACCCTTCCTATGAAGCAGTGTTAAGATCAATAGGTAAGTTCACTAAACACCCTTCTTAATGAAGCAGAGTTCAGAATAATGTGACAATCAACACAAGTCAGAAATTACTGGTGACATTAGTTGATTGGAGGAGATGATAAAGTTCTGCATATTAAGAATCAGAAGAAGTTATGTATCAGTTGAGGCTATGTAATCAGTAAAAAGTATAAAAGGATATGACCTCTTTAATTGATAGCTTACTCCATGGACTGAGACATTTCTGCCTAACTCTGCAAATAAAGAAACGTTCTGTATTCTTATCTGGGCTTTGTGACTGCCTTCTTTAAAGATGGAGAAAAGTTTTCTCTACAACAAATGGAACCTTGAAGATGTCTTTTAAGTGCATGTGTTTGACACACTTTACGTTAATCCATCAGTAATTGAACATGCTTAATTCAGCTCAAAGTCACAATGGCCAGAACAGATCAGACACAAAGCAGGAACAATCTCAGTATGGGGCATTTTATGTCCTAGCACTACATAGCACTTTTAAACCCAGCAAGAGAGAGGACAGGCAGGACTGGCAAGGTCACAGAGACCTGATCCGTTATGGGCTACACAGAGTTAAAGGATAAAAGAGCACTAGTGGATGCTCTAGCCTGGTGCTTCTGTAGCCAAAGGAGTTGCCACTTCTTGGCCAGGAAAGGCCCACAAAATGAAATTAGCATTGCCTCTTATTCTAAATTAATTAATGTTGACTTATTTTTCTTACTGTGTCTTTTATTTCTCTATTCTTCATTATATAAAGCACTTTGAGCTACATTTTTTGTATGAAAATGTGCTATATAAATAAATGTTGTTGTTGTTGTTGAGTCTAAGTATTATACCAGGTTCGAAGACTCATCATGAGTATGCTTTCCTTTCAAAATAAATAACTATTTCTGAGCAGAAGTATATATATATATTACATATTCACAAAATTATATCCTGCTAATTCTGGTACTGAAAAATTTAAAAAGTTGCCATTCTCTAAAATTCAGATAAAACTACCCACAAAATTAAGAGTTCTGAATGTTTTTGAAAGTAGAGAAGTGCAATCCCACCAAGGGCTAGGGGGTTAATTATAAAAGAACCCTGTGGTCACTCATATGGAAGTCAATCTGTTTCATACTGCAAATGTGTCACCTTTTCAGACATTTTGTCAAAATAACAGTGCATAATAACTGGAAATATGCATATTGACTTTCATAAATTAGGAGATTCTCGAGACACTAAGAAATGGTTTTAGTGAATCTGCTTCTTTTGAAAATGTGAATTATGAGGATATGTGTTGTTCTTGTTAGTCTTTTTTATATTCACTTTCTCATGATGACATGCATATATTCTGTGTAGTTTATTAAGTGAAAACACACCTGCTTTCTTATGCCTGTTCTTTTTTATTCTACATAAATTAACTTCTATAAAGGGAGTGTAATGGTGGAACAGTGGGAAGTATGTTAGCTTGTTCTACCTGCACCCTGGTTTTTTTCCCAGCTGGAGTTCTTTTTTTGTAGAATGTGAATGTTTTTCTTGTGCATGTGGAAATTCCTTTTCATACCTCAAAGACATTGTTCTGCAAATATGTACAGAAACAACCCATTGTGTCCAAGGTCATGATGTGCTGTCTATTTACGGCTATGATCTTGCTGACTGAAATAAATGCACTTATAGTGGTTTCTAAAGTTGAGACAAGTAAGCGAATCATAGCTATTTCATACTAGCAGCAGCAAATGCCACTCCCTGGGTAAGTCATTTTAAGGCAGAACTATCTACAAATGATGTTTCTTAAAATATATTTAATGTAGTTTTTTTACGGCTCAAGATAGTGTGAAAAGGTACTGTGCTTAAAATTCACTGTAGTAAAAAGGTCACCCCAAGGTACACCCCAGTGTAAAGATTTTGGTTCCAAAATAATCGATTGTCTCTTCCTGACCAAGCTGTATATGTGTGCCAAATGTTTTTGAGATTGGACAACGGGTGAGGAGTTGTACAAAGAACAAACACATGAACACACCTTGAGCGTTTTACTAGATGTTGCCTTTCTATAGCAAGGAATAATGTGAGTGGCCACATTCTCCATTTAAGGTCCATGTCCTTAGCTACAAGGCCAGTCTTCTTGCTTACAGTACATGAATATCCAGCACCTTCTCTATATGCTGTCAAGCTACTGCTTAAGATGAGATCTTCCAGGAAAACAAAACTTTGCAACAACTTTGCTAATGAACACTTTTTTAATTTAAGTTTTCATTAGATATTCTTTTTTGGCTTTATTAAGATACCTTTCATCACCTAATTCACTTACCGATAAATGTTAAAATTGTTATCTAATTTTTATTACCATGATCCTAAATTGTCCCTAGTGTGTGCTTGGTGTTTGTGTGCCCTGTGGTGGGCTGGTGCCCTTCCCGGGGATTTGTTCCTGCCTTGCGCCCTGTGTTTGCTGGGATAGGCTCCAGCAGACCCCCGTGACCCTGTGTTAGGATATAGTGGGTTGGAAAATGACTGACTGACTGAAAAAAATGTGCATGCCTACATGGTAAATTTTTCTAGCTCTGTCTAACTAGTTAGATTTAGAACAAAGCTAGATTAACTTGGGTCATTTTACAGATCTGCATTGGAATTATAAGAACAGTCTACCTTACTTCACACTGATATGTTACAGGGTGCAGATGTCAGGTTAACTGCTATAGCAGGTGGTCTCACTACTGAGGGAACACCAATTAAATCTGACGTTATGCATAAGAAATACTTTTTAAGCAGTGGTTATATTAACTACTGGTCATAGTCTCTGTGTGTGTACTGTAGGTTTAGAAAGTTTCCAGACTCATTCACTTCTTGCACACTTTGTGTTGTAGACTTTATTTTGAATTGATAAACTTGTCAATTTTGGCCATCAGTCTACAATCAATAATCTATAAAGACAAAATGAAAACTGAATCTTTCATTTATATACATATTCAGACCATTAATTCAATACAATGATCCCTTGCTATATCGCGATTCGACTTCATGGCTTTTAAATTTAAGCATATTTAAATATATATCACAGATTTTTCGCTGGTTCGCGGATTTCTGCGAACAATGGGTCTGTTAATTTATGGTACGTGCTTCCTCAGTTTGTTTGCCCAGTTGATTTCATGCAAGCGACGCTATTGGAGGATGGCTTAGAAGCTACCCAATCAGAGCATGTATTACGTATTAAATAAAACTCCTCAATGATATACGATATGCTTTCCGAGCGGGGCTTGATTGTTTGCTTTTCTCTGTCTCTCTCACTCTCTCTGACATTCTTTGCGCCTGACGGAGTGATTGTGAGCAGAGGGGCTGTTTGCACAGAGGATGTTTGCCTAGAGGATACGGACGCTCCTCTAAGAAATGCCGCTTTATCGCGGTGCTTCGGCATACTTAAAAGCCCAAAAGCACATATTGATTTTTTTGATTGTTTGCTTTTCTCTCGCTCTCTCTCTCTCTGACATTCTCTGCTCCTGACACGCATTCTTTGAAGAGGAAGATATGTTTGCATTCTTTTAATTGTGAGAGAGAACTGTCATCTCTGTCTTGTCATGGAGCACAGTTTAAACTTCTACAACACTAAAGGGTGTTATGTCATGTCTAGAGGGCTCTAATAATGTTAACAGTGTGGGAGAGCTTATAAGGGCTTAAAATATATAAAAATAACCATACAAACCTATGGTTTCTACTTTGCGGATTTTCATCTATCGCGGGGGGTTCTGGAACGCAACCCCCACGATCGAGGAGGGATTACTGTATATTGTAGAAGCCCCTTTGGTAACAATTACACTTTTGAGTATTCTTGGGTAATTCTCTTCAAGCTTTGCAGACCTAGATTTAGGCAGTTTATCCTATTCTTCCTGGCAGGACCTCTCAAGCGCCATTGGATTGGAAGTAAGCATCTATAAACTGCCATTTTCAGGTCTCTCTCCTAAAATGTTCTATGGGGTTTAAGTCTAGGATTGGCTGGGCCACTCAAAGACAGTCATAGACTGGTCCTGAGGACACTCCTGTGTGTTGTCTTCGCTTATCTGTTTTGGGGAATTTTTGTGCTGAAAGTTAAAGCATCGCTCTATCTGATGTCACATGCACTCTGCAACAGGTTTTCTTCAAAAACCTCTCTGTATTTGCATACATTCATATTGCCTTAATTCTGATCAGTCTTCCTGTCCCTGTTACCAAAAGCACATCCATAGCACGATGATGTCACCTCCATGCTTCACTGTATGAATGGTAGTAGGCAGGACATGGCCTTTGCCATACATACTGCTTGGCATTCTGCCCAAAGAATTCAGTTTTTGTCTAATCGGTCCAAGGAATCCTTCCCCTCATTTTGTCAAAGTCCTTTAAATGTTAATTATTAAACTCTAAGCCTAAGTTACCCACTCTACCATAAATGTATAATTGATTAAGTGCTGCTGAGATGATCATCCTTCTCACAGGTTCTCACATCTCAGCAGAGGACATCTGAAGCTCTGTCACAGTGACCATTGGATTCTTGGTCGTCTCCCTTACCAGGCCCTTCTTCTCTAATTCATCAGTTTGGCCAGACAGGTAACTCTAGGAAGAGTCCTCGTGTTGGCAAACTTCTTCCATTTCACAATTATTGAGACCTCTGTGTTCCTAGGAACACACAAAACTTTTTTTTTTTTATTCACGTGCCCTGATCTATGCCTCACTGCATTTTGATCGTGGAGGTCTACAGAGAGTTCCATTGACTTCATGGCTTGGTTTTTGTCCTGACATGCAGTATGAATTGTGGGACCTTAGATGTGTGCCTCTCTAAATGATGTTCAGTTAATTAATTTTGACACAGGTGGACTCCAGTTAAGTTCTAGACACATTTCAAATACAATTAAAACAAACTGGGCATATGTGAGCACAATTTGGAGTGCCACAGCAAAGGGTCTGAATAGTTTATATGAATGAGAGTTTTCAGTTTTTAATTTATAATAAATTTGCCAACTTTTCTGGAAACATGTTTTCACTTTGTGAGTATGGGTTATTTGGTGTAGATTGATTGGAAAAAATTGCAAATGTATCCATTTAAAATGAAATCTACAACATAATAAAGTGTGCAGAATGCGAGGGGTCGGAATACTTTCTGAATCCACTGTTTACAGTATGGGTTGGTGTAAAGGGAGGGTTTTATATTTAGTGGAATTTAAAGTATGCAAATGCTTCATGCGGTTATAGGAAAAGCTAAATGTTATGTGATATATTTTAAAGTTTCAGATTTTTTTAATTTTATTTTTATATTTGCTATTTCTAAATATATTTTGTCATATGGCAGTGCTATTTGTCATTGGCTCGGGTATGCAAAGTAAGCATTCTTCTTTGGGTTTTGTACAAACTATTCATTATCAGGCTTTCCCCACATTTTCCAGTACAAACATTTTCATCACATTTTTTAGAGTGAAGGAATTATAGAAGTATTAATTACAGCATGGAAAGAATAAATTAAATTCAGTTCAGCACCTCAACATAGGTTTAATACGCCAGTTAAATAAGACATTCTATAATCTGATACACTCTTCGCAGTATACATTACATGTAGTTTGTTTATAAATTATAAATCATAATTCCGATCTTATTTTTTTTTATAATTATTATCCATCCATCCATCCATTTTCCAACCCGCTGAATCTGAACACAGGGTCACGGGGGTCTGCTGGAGCCAATCCCAGCCAACACAGGGCACAAGGCAGGAGCCAATCCTGGGCAGGGTGCCAACCCACCGCAGATAATTATTATTCATTTGTTAAAGTTCTAGTGTGTTTTTTAAAAAGTCTGTTTTTCCTTAACCACAACATTTTTATTTTCATGACCATAATGCACAATGCTGCAGTTCAATAGTTTATCTGAACTTCATCTTCTCTCCAAGTCATTTTAGCACCAGTTTTGACATTTTGACTGGAACTACCTATAATTCAGTGCTTGCCAATCACGCCTGGAGCTTGAGTTGGGTGAACCAAATGTTTGCAAAAAGATTTGTGATATTATCTTTTGGTGACATTTGGAAAATGAAATCTTGCATGATTGAGGGCTGAAAACTACTACATATTTTACAATAAAAATACCAAAAAACGGGACTTGATCTGAAGTGTAGTATTGTTTTTTTTCTCATTTTATAAGGTAGTTCTTTTGGTTTTTCTTCCCCATACTTAGTTGTGTATTTTGCTTATATATTTATATTTGCCAGCACAGAGCATAGAAATATAAATTAACTTCTTATTTATCTACACAGTATCAAATTAGATGAAAAATATAAACGGTACATAAGCCCATTCTGAACAACATACATTTGAAATGTATAATTTATAAAACATCTGGACATTTTCATGGAGATTCTCAAAGTTTTAGTGGGTATTCCATCCTTCCATCCATTATCCGCCGCTTATCCAAGGACGGGTTGCGGGGACAGCAGCCTAAGCAGGGAAGCCCAGACCTCCATCTCCCCAGCCACCTCCTCCAGCTCCAGGGACTGAATGGCTCGTAACAGCGAGCCTTGTACCCCATGCTCTTGCTGCACACCCCACAGGATGCTTTGAGGGACACGGTCAAATGCCTTCTCCAAATCCACTAAACAAACGTGGACTGTTTTTTTTTGTTAGTGGGTATTATTATTTCATATTTGTTATTGTCTTAAGAAACGTGAAGGAGCTTTCATTGTAGCTTTTTTTCTATAAGTGACATTTCCTCAGGTAAACATTTATAAAAATGAAATGAGCCCTGGACAGCAGAAACATCGGCACTTGTGTAATGCTTGGCATTTGGCTGATTTGTTGTATTTGTTAGTTCTTTTAAATTATTTTATTTTTTAACAGATATTATTGGTTTTAATTGGGAAATGTTACTGCTGAAAGGCTGATCTTTGATGGCTCATGAGAATTAAAAGAGACTCTCATTTAATAATCAACTTTTTCACAGATGTTTCTAATAAAATTCCTTAGGAGAAATAGCTTTAGACAAAAAGGAGCCGTGAGATACAACTGAGGTAAAAGGAGTCAACATTGAGAATTTGGTTTGAGAAGTATTGTATCTTTTGTGAGATCTCTTTCTACTCTTTTTTAAATCTCCTTTAAGACTTCATATTTTTTACATATTGGACTGACTTCTTCATCTAAGGTGACTTACAGCACAGTCAGCTACATTTCATCTGTTTTTTTCAAATGAAGCACAGGCAGATGAAATGATCTGTTTGTGGTCACACAGTGTCAGCTGCAGGGTTTGAACCAACAGCCAACATCAGGGCATGGTCCAAAGTCTTAAACAATACACCACAATGTCTTGTTCTTCTAGAATGTGTATAATCGAATTGGAGCAAAGAAATGCACATTACAGCAACTACCGCATATACTTGTGTGTAAGTTGGGGTCTTGAAACCCGAAAAATCGATCATAAAATAAGACCCCGATTTATACACCCATTCAAAAATACGACACTTAATTTAAATTTATTTTTTTTTTACATTTTCTTGCTTCCTCCAATCTCGCACCAGTTTCTCAGACACATCAAATTTTGTTGCAGCAGTGTAGTTACCAATTTCTTTCGCCACTTTAACGACGTTTAATTTAAAACCAGCTTCATATTTTCTTCTGATCGAACGCTCCATCGTAGATAAGGAATGCTTTTACGATAAAGGTGTATGAGGGTGTGAGATACAAAAAACACAAATCAGTGCAAATGTTGCTTCATGATAGTTCAGGTATTACTGTTTGGTCACGTATGCACAATATATAGAGAAGAAGGCAGTGTGCTCCGTGGTTGCTCTCTCAGGTGGGTGTTAGCATATCAAACTCTCTTGGACCAATAGCGTAAGCTTTTCGCAGTCAACTTGTACGCTCTCAGAACCGCACGATTATAATACACGCTGCCCTATTTGAGAGGCAGCAAAAGAAAAAGAAAACAAATAATCCGGGCGTGAGTGACCAACACTACTTTCCTACTTCACCACTTCAATTCTAGAGATACACCAGAGAAAGCAGGATCAAGCAAAAATGATTATTGGCAGACAATATATAGGATCACTGTAACAACAAAAAACCTTATATACATAATATCGCGCTGCAGCGCTTCCCTTCACCACACAAATCATAACACCAACACTTGAAAACATACATTACTAATAAAGACTTGAACAAATGGAAACACAACAAAAAACCAATGGATTTATAGTCTTTTAAATCTTATCTGTACGAAGCATTGAGCTCAGTCTGTAGTGGGGAATGAGAAGCCGACCATATCTCTTGTTCGGAAAGCGTTCTGATTAACAGTTCCTTGTGCTGGCCGTCAAGTCCTCTCCCGTATTCTTTCCTCCTGAAAGAAAAAATAATTTGCTTGAAATGAACCGGGTTCACCTGACGATATCCAAGAGGTGTTAATCCTTTCCCTCGTGCCTTTTTCTGTTATGGCCTCCTTCTCTCTCCTAGCTCCTTCCTCCCTTTTTCCCACCACCTATTTACATTCGGATAGCTCCTCCCATACAGTCTGTTGGCCCTCCAAGCCAGGTGCTCCCCTCCCTCTGTATAAAGGCCGCCCTAAACATAAAGGCATACCACAAAACCAGGTATGGGAAAAGGTACAAACTTACAGGTACATATCCATATTTCATTTGACCGTTACAGAGTCCCCCTCCAAACCCTCCATTGGGGCATAGTAGGGTTTCATGTTGGTCACATGGAAAGTATCTGTTTTCATGTTACTGTCAGTTTGCCATTGGACTTGGTAATTAACGGGCCCTAATTGTTTTAATACTGTAGCTGGACCAAACCATTTTGGCGCTAGCTTGGATGTAAACCTGAATGATGCTTTTGAGATGTAGTGTGTCCTCAACCAAACCCTGTCCCCTTCAGAATATCTAACCTTCTTTGGCTTATTGTAAAACCGGGCTTGTTTAGCCTTGGAACACACCAACCTCTTTTTAACTAGATGCTTCAAATTTTCCAGCTGCAAGACTTTGCAATATTGGGAAGAATCAGGAGTTGGGGGTGACAAGCGCTCTAGGGGACCTAATATCTGTCTTCCGAGAGCCAAATAAGCAGGCGATTCACCAGTACTCTCATGCCACGCAGAATTGAGGGCCATTCTTAACTCTGGAAGCCTCTGATCCCAGTCCTGGTGGCGGGTACCGACACAGGAGGCTATCATAGTTTTCAGGGTTCGATTCACTCGCTCCGTGAGGTTGGATTGCAGATGGTATGCTGTCGTTTTCTTATAGGTTACCCCCAATCCTTCATGAAACTTTCCATCTTCAGAGCTGGTAAATTGTGGACCTCTGTCAGAAATGATGATCTTTGGAACCCCCCAGCGGGTAAACATCTCATTCTTTAGAGTGGAGCACAGCTGTTCAGTTGTTGAGTTTGGCAAAGCAAAAGCTCCACCCATTTGGAGAAATAATCTACCACCACTACCAGGATGGTCCTCTTGTTCCTACTTGGCAGTGGTCCCATAATGTCAATTCCCACATCTCTCCGGTTCAGTGACCTTTGTTGATTGCAGTTGTCTTGCAGGAAACCCTGGGTTTTTGTACTGCTGGCATATGGTACAGGTTCTCACATGTCTCCACACGTCCTTCCTCACGGTGGGCCACCAGGCCACCTCTAATACCTTTTTTAGAGTCTTCAATCTGCCAAGGTGACTGCAAAAAGGGCTGTCATGAAAATAAGCCAAGAACTCTGGAAGAAGAGCCTCGGGGACGACTAGTTGGTATTTCTCACCCCGAGTTTTGATGGCACACAGCGATACAATATCCCTTGGAGCTCTTGGAAATGAATGTATCCTGTTCGTGACCCAGAGTTTTCCGTACTCCCGACAGACCAGACTGTGATCCTGGGCTCGGGCTATATCTGATATGTCAAGTGGAAGGTCCCAGCCCGAGTGAAATCAAGGCAATTGAAGATACCTCCTGAGGCTCTGGAATCCTGGACAGCGCATCCGAACACGCGTTTCCACAACCCTTTCGATAAAAACCTTAAAAGTGAACTGCTGGAGACGAAGAACCCACCTGGTGAGTCGTGAGGACATCTTCGAGCAGTTAAATGCCCAGGCCAGAGCATGGTGGTCTGTATACACCTCGAATAGTGACCCCTCAAAATAATGACGCCACCTTTCCACTGCCCATACGACTGCGAGACACTCCTTCTCGGACGCTGAATAGTTGAGTTCGGGGCCACAGAGACCTTGATGCATAGGCAATAACTCGTTCTTCTCCCTCTTTGATCTGAGTTAATACAGCCCCAAGCCCCACATTGCTCGCGTCGGTCTGGACTTGGAAGGTGAGCAGTGGAATAGGTTGTGCCAAAACTGGTGATTCCATCAGATGTTTCTTCAGTTGCTCAAATGCCTTTTGGCACCCCGGAGTCCATTGCCATGAGGTTCCCTTCCTCAGCAGGCGATGTAATGGGTCTGCAGTGTCAGCTAATTGGTATGAACTTGTGGAACCAACCCACCATTCCCAAAACCGCTGAAGGGATTTAATGTCCGAAGGAGGTGGGTAGTCCACAAGGGCCATGATTTTCTCTGGATCCACACCAATACCTTTTGCTGATACCACGTGACCGAGGAAGGTAAGTTGCGGTTGTCCGAGATGACACTTACTGATGTTTAGGGTCAGTCGAGCCTGCTGAAGCCGATGGAAGATCTCATTTAGGTCCCGGAGGTGTTGCTCTATTGACGGAGAGAAGACAATGATATCATCAATATAGACAAAACAGTTCTTCCCAATCAGCCCCCTCAGCACTTGCTCCATTAGGCGTTGAAAAGATGCCCCCGCATTCTTCAAGCCGAAAGGCATTACTCGGAAGAGTGATCACTGCAGTCTTGGCCACACTGTCTTCTCCCATGCATACCTGCCAATATCCTGATTGTAAATCCAGGGTGCTAAAAACCACTGCGCTTTGTAAGGATTCTAAAATTTCATGCACCAGGGGCATAGGATAGGCGTCGCTGGTAGTTTTGGCATTTAGCCCACGGTAGTCCACACAAAAGCGAAAGGTTCCATTGGTCTTACGCACCAAAACCACTGGAGATGCCCAGGCCGAGGTAGAGGTTTCAAGAATACCTTCCAGTAGCATACATCAACCCACTCTTTGATAACCTTCCTCTTCATAGGAGAGACCCTGTAAGCTCTCTGATGGACAGGGACTTCATCAACTGTGTATATATGATGGTGAATAACCTCCGTCGCCCAAGTTTGTCCGTCCATACCATGGGCCATCTCCTCAGAATAGGTTGCACCTCGCAGGGCTGAGAACAAATGCTGTCCTCCACAGGGCTGATATCTTTAACTGGTACTGCAAAATAGTAATTTACTTTTGGCCAGTGTAATTCATCACGCCCTCTTACCTCAAAATTGAACCCCCCCCAGGCATTACATATTCATGAGTCCTTGGGTGCAAAATGATGTCGGCTGCCACGATGGAATCCAGCCCTAGGAGTAGTGGCATAGACAGGAATGCATCCTCCAAGACATACACCTCGACTTCCCAAGATATATTTTGCAATCTAAACTGCATCAGAACCTTGCCACTATCCCCATATGCTCGCCCATCTGCCAAGAAGAACTTTACTGTCCCACCTCCCTTAAGCAACTCGCCAGGCAACTTTATTTTTTCCCACAAGCTGCGATTAATTAAGGTAAAGGTGCTCCCTGTATCAATGACAGCATCCCCGATGATGTCCTGCACTCTTACCGGTACCACTAGTAAAGGCAACTGTGCGCTTAACATGGTGAGCTCAGCCCCAACTGACCGGTCCTTGTCCTTAGGATATTTGACCTTGTGTGCATCTCTGCTAGAAGTGTCTCTAGGAGGATCTTTTTTACCCCTCATAGCAGCCCAATCCTTCTCGATCAAGGATCCGATTTTACCATGGACTGTACTGAACTCACCGTGCCCCTAAGTGCCACAGCAAGCCTGGGTTACAAGCACCAAGAATGCGTCTAACCATGTGTTCTTCTGAAATATTGGGGTTCCATTTTAGACAGAGCGCCCGGTATTCGTAAACAAAGTCTCTGATGGGTTGCGATGGACCCTGCCGAGCAGCCAGGAGCTGTTCTTCGACTTCAGTTTGGTAGTCAGCCGGTAAGAAGGCTTCCAAAAGCGGTACGGAAAGATGCCCAGTCCTTAATATTATTCTTTTCCGCCTGCCACCAATGGCGCGCTGGTCCCTGTAGAGACGTACTCAAGAAGCCCATCAATTTGGCTAGCGTTAATGGGTGCAGTTCTAAAACGCCTGCTTGCTCAAGGAATTGAAGCACCTCTGCCGATTTACAGGAAGCTTCTTGTTTTGGAAACTCCAGTCGTACAGCAGCTGCAGCAGTAGAGGAGTAGGACGGCCGCGCTTCAACCAATAACGTCGATCGGCGCGGAGTTTGAAAGTACGTAGTAATACTCCTTCTCATCGCGTCCTGTATTTCTACCTCCCATTGCTGATCGCGCCGCAGTAGGCAGTCTACTAGCTTTTGTTCCAGACTTCTTAGACGTACATGCACCAACTCCCGCAAATCGGCAACCGCCGAATCCACGTATCCATGCAGAGCTTCTTCCCGAGCTACCGCCCCTTCAGTCATTTCATCTAGCCAGACTTGAAGCTCATCCAGCTGCACCTGCACCTCTGCCCATGGGGCTGCAAGTTCAGTGCGGTATCCATAGATTCCTGACCCTGGCTCTTGGGCGTGAAATATATAAAGTGTCTAGCAGGCTCGTTGCCTCCTCCACCTCTTCTTGTGCTCTGACCGTAACGTGGCGACCTAGCAATTCACATCGCTCGGCGTTACACAAGAGTTAGCAAACCACTGCTCAATGCTCTCAGTCGACATTTCTAACGGTACTTGTGAGTGGCTAAATGAAATACAGTGGATGAAAATTAGTCAATCGGCTCCCACGGGCCACCAATAATCTGTACCGCTCTCAGAACCGCACGATTATAATACACGCTGCCCTATTTGAGAGGAAGCAAAAGAAAAAAGAAAACAAATAATCCGGGCGGAGTGACCAACACTACTTTCCTACTTCACCACTTCAATTATAGAGATACACCAGAGAAAGCAGGATCAAGCAAAAATGATTATTGGCAGACAATATATAGGATCACTGTAACAACAAAAAACCTTATATACATAATATCGCTGCAGCCTTCCCTTCACCACACAAATCATAACACCAACACTTGAAAACATACATTACTAATAAAGACTTGAACAAATGGAAACACAACAAAAACCAATGGATTTATAGTCTTTTAAATCTTATCTGTAATGAGCGTTGAGCTCAGTCTGTAGTGGGAATGAGAAGCCGAACCATATCTCTTGTTCGGAAACGTTCTGATTAACAGTTCCTTGTGCTGGCCGTCAAGTCCTCTCCTGTATTCCTTCCTCCCGAAAGAAAAATAATTTGCTTGGAAATGAACCCGGGTTCACCTGACGATATCCAAGAGGTGTTAATCCTTTCCCTCGTGCCTTTTTCTGTTATGGCCTCCTTCTCTCTCCTAGCTCCTTCCTTCCCTTTTTCCCGCCACTTATTTACATTCGGATAGCTCCTCCCCGTACAGTCTGTTGGCCCTCCAAGCCAGGTGCTCCCTCCCTCTGTATAAAGGGCAGGCCCTAAACATAAAGGCATACCACAAAACCAGGTATGGGAAAAGGTACAAACTTACAGGTACATATCCATATTTCATTTGACTGTTACAACTTATACAACCGACATTATAAAATCGAGCCCTGACTTATACACGGGAGTACTTAAACACGAGTGTATACGGTAATAGAGTTATTCAGAAGCAAGGACTATAGTTTTGTTATCCCACTAAAGTGTTTTTTTATTACAAACAATTGTCGATACATTTCATCATATATTACTAAAAACACCATGTAAATACTTTCAAAATGTCAAGACACTTTTTGGAATATCTGAGCTCATTGTGTAACTTTGCTGAGATCTCTGCTGAAACTCAAGAGGAGACATTTGTGAGAGGTGAGAAAAATCTGAGAAGCAAGGGACAAAAGAAAATGTCTACATTTTACTTCTGTCTAATCTCATTGCTGTCTAGGAGAACCCTAAAATCTATTATTTTTGTTTTTCATTCCTATGGGATTTTTCATTTTATTCAAGAATAAATTAGTTTCATGCATTTCAAAATCTATAACTAAAAATATAGTGCATTCACAAACTTCTCAGACACCTTCACTTTTTAAACATTTTGTTATGTTGCAGCCTTATGCTAAAATCATTTAAATTCATTTTTTCCTTCATCCAGCAGCACTCAATATCCCAGATTAACAAAGCAAAGCATGAGTTTAAAAGTTTTGCAAATTTATTACAAACACAAAAATGAAATATCGCACTTACACAAGAGTTTAGAATGTTTGTTATGGCATGAAACAGTCAGGTGCAATCAAATTGTTTTCGCCAACCCCCTTGGCCTGTGCCACACACCAGCCACTTCGCGTCTCTGCCGCTCGTGTATGTGGAGTACACTTTTACCAAACAACAAATCTTTTAATTTACACAGATATGCCTCTTCATTGAGAAGAAATACTACTTTTCCCTGATGGCAACACGAATTAGATGATCTACAAGTCTCCAGCTTAAAGTTTAAATCCGAACAATACAATAATAGTAATAATTTCCGTTTGCTTACGCTAATGCGATCTTTACTGTCAGTTTTTTGAGACTTTTGAATTTAGTACTTTCATTATCTCTAACCTGCTCTGCATGTGTGTTGCCAACGTTTTTGAACCTCTTTACAACGTTCTACTTTGTCATCTACTCTTTGTCTTTTATTTCCGGCCCTGGGCGTGGTTAAATCTTTTGGCACAAAGTCTTGTCTCACGGGACTTGAAAGTATTTCTCTGAAAAAGTCATGTTTCATCCTAGGCTAAAAAGTCCTGACTCATCCCAGGAATTTTTTATATAATAGAGAGATGTATGGAGTCCACTTGTGGTCAATTCAGCTGACTGGACATGATTAGTAAAGGCACACATCTGTCTATAGGAGGTCACACAGTTGACAATGTGTATCGGAACAAAACCACAAAGTGAAGGAAATTGCCTATAGAACTTATTTAGTTTTATTCTAGTTCTTCCTGGTTTCCTTATGCCTGTAAGAATTCTTCACTTCACTTTAAGGGCCAGGGGTCTCATGTATAAAACCTTACTTAGATTCCATTCTAAAAGTTTGCTTAAGCTCAGCAATTACATATGCATTTATTAAACCACACATATGCCACATGCCGCTCCAAGTTTCTTTACAAAACTCAAATAACTTAAAAGTATACACCTGCACGAGTTTTTAGCTACTCCTAGTCACCTCCTGGCAGTAACCATGTATGGCCTAAAGAAACGCATTTTTTAAATACTCATGATCTAAACGCTGTATACGTTTGACCATAATTCTGAGTGATGTCTTTATTAGAAATGATGGAGGAACAAAGGTAATGAAACTTCAGTGAACATAAACCTGAGGTATTATTGACTTAAGCAAAGAACCACGAAAACATTCTTTTTTTATGGTCTCTCTGCAGGAGTCAAAAATAAAATAGAATAAAAATCAAGAGTGAAAGCAGCTAACAGCAGCTGAGTGGGGTAAGCATGAGCAATGTGCCATAATGCTGTGCCCAGACTGCTGCCAGTGCTGTGGGACCCATGCAATGTGTGCTGCCTGATGAGCTTCTGCAGACACAAAAGGAAACAAGGTGTGAATTGATATAGTGTGTACAGTATTGATACAGGCTGTATGTGCAGAACTGTGAAATATTAACAACATACTTACTAAATTGTAAAAAAAAAAAAATAAAAAAAAAAACATTTTCCCAAGTAAATGTCAATGTTTCAATATATACAAGTCTCTTTACATTTAACATTCAACATTCAAACGTCTTTGACTTGCCATTGCATTCTGTGTCATCTTGGCCTATTTCAGCTGGCAGAAGCAGTCATGTTTCTGTGGTATGTTGTGCAGTACTGCACAAGCCATCACAAACCTCTGTAGGCCTATGCAGCATGGTGTTGCCTGACAAGTCCAAACACCACCAATACACCTTTTAATGAACCAATGGTCCATTCTATCACAGACCGTGTGTGAGAGTGCCTTTCATTATCTCTCCTCTTTTGTGGTGTTTTGCAGGATTGTGAAAGATGTGAGGCTGTGAGGGGGTACCCCATATCAACTGAGAAGAAAAATTATACAGGTTGTGTTGTGTGTTGTATAACATAACTGACAATAGCGGCGTTAGCTCAGGCTACGCAAGAAGCAAGTTTTCCGAGATTGCTATGATATTGGTCTCCCTAGAACTATCCATTTGGAGCAGTGTGCTGAATTAGAGCCTATAGTACACAATTTGGCAGAGGGCACTTTCAGAGTGAACTGCTTGACCAATCAGGAATCTTGCAGCTGTTTCTAAGCCATAATTAAAATGCTACCTAGATACACCACATTTCCTAATGGTCAGAGTAAGCAAGTCAAGATAAAAAGGCAACTTAATGCAATTGTTTATTTTCCTAATATGTATACAATTGAGTGCACACATGATGCAATAAAGGCACCATTACATAATTATTTTTTGCTTTTGTAAATAGTAATTTAATTCCATTAATGTACAACTAATATGTGATGCACTACTGTGTCTCACTAACACTGTGGTGGGGTAGCCCAGAACGTGTGATTTCTTTCTTTTATTAAATAATAGTGCGGGAAGCATGTTTCAGGGTCATGATGTGGGTGGTGGCTGGCTTCTTGGTAACACTGTCATTGCCTTTTATATCATGCAACACACAGCACATTCTTGTTATGGACAAAATAGACAAACTACATGCTAAGGCAATTATCAATAAGCATATGCATTAGCTATAATGAGAGAACAAATCAGTTAACTGTGATGATGAATTCAAGAATATCTAAATGTGACTGATATGTCATTGAAATGTGAAATGAAACCACACTTTATTGTCCTGCCACCTGGAGTTACTAAAATGCCAGTACCAAAAACGTCCAATTAACACACCATGTTCTTGTTTTATAAATGAATAAGAAATGGCTTACGCATGTTTCCGAGCATAAACACATTTTGTACATGAGGCTTCAGGTCTTTCAGTCACCTTCTTTTGCTACCTCTATTTAGAGGGAATCCACTGTCCCCACAGGCGGATGGATTATGATCAGCCTCCTGCTGGTCTTGCTCTTCCTCCTTCAAAAGACAACAGGGGTCCAATTTTCCTTTCCGAAGACCTTGTGCTGCTTTCTATGTACTGTGCTCTCCCGCCAGCCCTCTGTCCCCTTCTTCATAGACTATCAAGCATCTTTGTCAGCTTTCAATGAACCTGATTTTCAGCATACTGAAGGAAACATTACATTACATTATTTCTTCATAGTTTTCAACTGCCACTCTTGTACACTGGTGCCCCTTCATGGTGCCACTGTGAAGCACCTAGTACATGCATTGATAGGTTACTCCCCAAAAACCAGTGTCACTTGACTGACTGGTGTCATGCATGCATGCCTAGGGGATGCCTTTAGGGCTCCGTTTAGGTAAGCAATACCACCCCAGACAAGAGGTGGTGCTAACGCTAACAGTTTCTCCTTTTTCAACTACAGCCAAACTTCAACCATCCAAGACCAGTTTGGTGGTGAACAATGCCTTTTCTAGCACGACGAAGCACTGTGCCATAAGCCAAAAGTGATAACTAAGTGGCTCGAGGAACAAAACATCGAAATTTTGAGCTCCATGACCAGGAAACTTCCCAGACCTTAATCCCATTGATAAATTGTGGTCAATCCTCAAGAGGCGGGTGGACAAACAAAAACCCACAAATTCTGACAAACTCTAATCATTGATTATGCAAGAATGGGCTGCCATCAGTCAGGATTTGGCCCAGAAGTTAACTGACAGCATGCCAGGGTGAATTGCAGAAGTCTTGAATAAGAAAGAAGGGCCAACACTGCAAATATTGACTCTATGCATAAACTTAATGTAATTGTCAATAAAAACTTTTGAAACTTATGAAATGCTTGTAATTATACTTCAGTGTACCATAGAAACAGTTGACAACAATATCTAATAACACTGAAGCAGCAAACTTTGTGAAAACCAATACTTGTGTCATTCTCAAAACGTTTGACCACGACTGTATATAACACAGAAGATAACTATCTCTTAGACCCATCTGCGAAATGAAACAGATCCCAGCAGTTTTTAAGTAAATCAAAGTTGTTGGGAAGAAAACCAGTTCCTTTGTTTTGTGCAAATGCACATTCCTCTTGTTTAATTCAAACATCATTCACCAGGTTGGTGCCTCAAGTTTTCGTGGTGTCCATCCCAAGTCTGTAGCGGTCACACTGGTTCCATCCTTGCTGCCAGTGCAGGTTTTCCTTTCTTTCCTCTCTCTCTTTTTCTTTTACTGCCTTGCTGAATCCTATATCATTACAGGGCCAAGCTTTTCACCCTGACTAGCCCTTGCCAGAAAAGACAGTGAATCCAAAAACTTCAAAGACCACAGAAACAAAGCAGAAGAAAACCACAAAGGATTTTCCACTGGTAGAATAATGAAAGTTGAATGCTAGATATAGCAGTAAGTCCAGCTTAAACACATGTACTGTACAGCTCCTGTCATGCAGCATATGAAAGGAGGATTGAAGGGTGAAGTTTAGAGTCAACACGGTGATGGACTGCAGTCCCAGGCAGAGTTGTTTTCTTTCTGCTTAAGGTTGCAAAAGTAGGTTTAGGTTTTTTTTTTACAGCATTGTAAATGCTGGCTCAACATGAACAGGTGAATGGAGGATTTCAAGTTCATAAAAAGAATTAGTTCATCCTATTGGGGTGGTTTCCATGTTGTGTTTCTGGGAACAAATAAAAGATACATAAACCCAGCACTGCTTATGAAATAAATTCTACTCTGTAAAACACGACAAAGAATGCCAGTTTTAAAGAGGTATAAGATTTCAAAGAGTCTCCCCAATCATAATTGACTATAGAATTTATGAGTAGCATAAAGACTTATTGAGACAAGCAAAGCAAGCAGAACGTGAAAAGTAAAACAATAAAAAAAATTTATATAAAGCTGACGAGAATGAAAAATATTACCTTAGAGTTTACTGGGATAAGGAGCATAGTGTCCTAGAAGAAATAAATCCCTGCTTTAAAATGTTCAAACAGTACTTTCAATGCTGTGAATTTTATATAGCACATTGTTTGAGCAGATTGATAGAAGAAAAGTCTACGTTCCTAACATTCCATGAAATTTGTTGTATACATTTGTAGAATTTGCAATATGTGTTATAATATTTTTTTCAGTTCTCTGTTAGCATCATACAGGGAAGCAGGCAGCAACCTGCACATGTGACAATGTCAGCCACAATGAGACGCCATTCACAATGAAGCATATTAAATACAAACATCCACCTTAGAAAAAATTAAGAACTTTATAGAGCTATTCATAATGTAACTGGAGAGTGGTAGGAAATTCTACATGATTATATAACACCTAAATAAAAACACACTTAGTTCATTTTCATTGAAGTATATTTTAAAATATGTTAACTATTTGGAATACAAACACTTCTTACTGTTGACTAATTGATGGCTGTTTTTAACTAGTAATCATTTTGTTGTTACATTTTATTACTTTATGTGCACCTAGTACAGTAAGTTCACACTCTGTGTTTCTTGGGAGGAATCAGATCTGAAGTTAACTGTTCTGGGAATCTTATAGCCACAAAACCCCTTTAGGATGAACTTTGATGTTTCACTTGTTTCAGGTGCTCAGAATATAAAAGGATAAGTTTCAATTTTCAAGTTTTAGTTTTTCAAGTGCCAGGGGAAGATAAGTATTTCTGTCCTCTGGAATGCATACCTTTGCATTTCTACTATTCTGTATTTTGTTGTTTTTATAACTTTATTCTATTTTGTTACTGTATAAAATTTTGCTTTAAATCAATTGCCAATTATTGTGGTAGTTATCTGCCTTTTAATGCTTAAAAGGTGTAGCCCCTTTTACTATGAACACACATTGGAACTCAGCCTCTGAGGTTTGCAGTCTGAATATTTCTATTTGATGAATATTCTTTAATACTTAGGCTTTGAATTAAATGTAATACACATTATGCTGAGCTGTCTAGTCTCTGATGTTTCATTCTGAAACCCAAGGTAAGAAATATTTCTTGGATCCTAAAGTTACATTTGAAATATTATTTAAGTAACACATGCTAAGAAAGCTACTTTGCCCCTGAGGTTTTATTCTAAAGTACACATAAGTAAACTGTGCTTAAACTAATGTTACAGATAAAAGTGAATATTAGCCATTGACATATTGCTTTCTAGGGGTATATAAACTAAAGCTTTGCGAATGTTAATAAGTAAAGCTAACTCAAATATTACAGTAACATAACTAATTTATACCCTAAAGGTAAAATTAGTCTCTTAGACTGTTCTGTCATTGGTTAGGAGATACAAGTCTGTAGGGGAACTGGGTGAGTAGAAACTTAACAACATCTAAACTCATGACCATGTAAAAATACCCACCGGTTTTATTGAGGTCGCTCAAGAACCTGGCAAAGAAGGAACATGCATTTGGCTAGACAGAGTTGAGGTTTTCAGAATTAAAAAGAAACAAGAAATCAATAAAATACAATATAATAAAATCGAATCAGTTTTAAGCACCCCATACATCTTAGCATGGTTTTAGGATAGCTGCCATTTCATCTTGAAGCAACCGTGTCAAGGTACTTGTTATGTGTTCATATATGTTTGAATGTTTTATTGTCATTTTTGTTGTTTTTGTATTATTAGTTTTTATATTTTTATGTTATGTTGATTTTGTTAATTATTGGTTAATTATGTACTGTGCCTTTGAAAAGTTTCCTGTTCTTTGTGGGTGGAGACCCAAGAGGCGGGGCCACCCTGACATCACCACACCTGAGTCCTCTCTCTAGCTCATTAGGGCAAAGTCAGAGAAGAGCTCTCACAGGAGACAGTGTACGTCCATTGGAGTTATTCTGAGGACTGTTTTTCATTGTTGGATTTTCCAGATTTTTTATTCCGTTTCTGTTTTTTTTTTTTTTACAGATTGTGTTTTGCAGCTTGTTGGTTGTGGAATCTCTTTTTTGGCCAACTCTTTTTGCTATTTTGTTTTAACCATTCTGGAATTTTTTTGCTTTTCTAATAAATATTTCTTTATTCATAAAGATTCCTTATTTAGTTGGTCTCTTCAACCAAAGGATTTATGGCTTTCTTTTTTTTTTTTAGAGGCACTTTTGATATTTGGGAGATTTAAGTTTATTTTTGAACATTCTACTTCTTTATTCTTGTGTAGACCAAAGTAGGCCTGTGGGGCTAGAGGTCTCACACCCTTTACACTATAAATTCATGTCCAGTTCATGAGAAAACTCACTTATTCTGTATGTAGCATGAGTGTAGTGTATGGCACACTTTCACACACCCACACAAGTCAATTAAGCAGTGCTAGGTACAGTAATTTAATTGCATTTGTGTAAACAATGCAGAGATACTCGTGCAAGCACAGGATGAACATTCAGATTTGGATTTTGAGATCTAACAACTTGTGATTACATGCTGTATTTTAGACAAATCATAATGATGTCAAGGTTTTAATAAGTTCAAAATACTAATTGTTGTATTTCACCATAAACATTACCTGTTTTTCATGATGAAAATATTTACAACCCATGCTTACAGCTAAAATAAAATTTATTTCAGACTTTTCATTTAAAAAGTAAATAGCTATTGTGAGAAATCTGCAGAGAAGTCAAATAACCATGCTGCCTCAATGTCATTAAGGACAAAAAAGAAAGGCAAAAACAGCTGTTGTTGTCATGCATAAATGCTTGAAGTGTTATAGGTCCCTATTCTGAGCGAGCCACCTTGTTTAAAGCCCAACACATCTGACAAATATGGTATGTGGTGATTAATGATTATATATGCAAGAATTCACTTTGCTTAAATCTTGGCTTCCAAGAAAATTGTTCAACTGGGTAACCTTTGGAATATTATTACTTCATATACACAAAAACCAAAAGAGTGAAGCTAAAGATCTTTGAAGATGACAATTTTTTTAATGATCTAAAATATTCTTAGCACTTCATATTTGCAAGTACTGTACTTTTTGATATAGGGTGCTACAGTATTTAATGCTGCTGCCTTAAGGATTCATCATCCTGTGATCAAATCCTGTCCTCCATTTGTGTCTTAGTGGAATTTGCATGTGTGGGCTTTTTTCTGTGTACTCCAGATATGTTTATTAGGCTGATTGGTCATTAATGATGAGTGAACCCTGTTAAATTCGCTTCACCTTGATATTGGAGAAATCAAGAAAAATGTTATTGAAATTTGTCTAACTCCACAAAATGCATAGAAGTTTATTCAGTAGGAGGAACTGAACTAGTTCTGAGTGGATTATAATAGTGCAGTGGTTTTTAAGCATCCATGAGGGTTAGAGGAAAGTCTGCCAACTATTCTGGATCAATTATTGTGGATAAATATGTGATCTGAGCTGTGAGGCAGCAGTGCTAAACATTGTACCACCGCCCTGCAAACAGCAAAAGAAACAGACGCTAATAAAATACAACAAAGAGCCACAAACTAGCAACAAGCAAATAAAGTATAGAGTATTAGAGTTCTAATCTTGGGGTGCACATTGGCTGTGCCATGAAGCGGCATGATTTAGGCAGGCCCATTACATTGTTTGAAGTCGCAGCATCGGGCACAATGGGAACGCCCTTTTTGTTTCCTTATGTACCTACTTCACACTTTCTTCTTCCATCAAGTAGAAAGAAATGGTTTGTAAATAATCATACATGTTTTCTTTTTATTATTTGACAGTGTGTCCTGTTTTTACTGATGAAGGGGTAGGACTTCTTTTAAGGCTTTTTTTAAAATCATTGCTGGGTGTATGGCTAATGTACTGTACATGCATAATTAGCCATGCAGTGCTCCACTGCCGGTGCACAGGGATCAGTGTTATTTCTGCTGACAGTGCTCATAAGACTCTAAGTTTTTGTTTATTTTTTAAGCATATTCAAGATGGAAATCTGATAGTGTTTCTTAACCTTTGTGCCATCAGGACCCATTTTTACCTTTCTAATGTCACTGATGACCCACATACAGCAATTAAAGAGCCCTGGGTTTTGAAATGACCGCAAGTTAAAGAAACAAGCATGGTTAGAGATGGGGAAAAATATCAGACAGTACTGTCAAGGGCTTTGTGGATGGCTGGAGTTTTTCAACAGAACTTAGTGGCTAAAACAACATTTTTTACTTCTCCTTGTGTGCTTGCGAATCTGCGATGGACACTTCAGCAACAATCTTACAGTAGGCTTGCATGCTCTGTGATGTCCTGCTGGCCTCACAAAGAATTTGTACAGTGAATTTCTAGGAAAATATTTGACGAACAAGGTCGAACACAGAATATTCTTTGCAAAAAAATCTTTGTCAAACTTCGTTGGTTAACACTTTTGGTCATTCTGAATTTACTTTATGTTTGTGAGTGGGTCCTGTAACCTTTTATTATGTTAATTGGTGATTCCTGCCTTAGGCTCGATGCTGCTGAGATAGGCTCCAGCCCTCTTTAACCCTAAACAGATTAAGCAGGGTTGAGAATGCTATGTTAAGAAATTTTCTTAGTATGGTTTAGAAAGACTGAATATTTATGAATTAATTTCAATAGAGCAATGGCAGTGTATTCCTTTTATAGCCATTATTTATATAATCAAGTTCCTATTCTTATTTGTACAGAAAGCAATGACATTTTTACGGGCATGTCTCACCAACATGCAACATGTGGGCAGACTTTGGCACCCTGATCAGAAAGTATTGCTAATCAGACATGGACCATCCCCTGCAACCTCAGAATTATTCTCTCTCTATAAATGATTAGTTCAAAAAGTAACCTGAAAGAGAGGAGAAAGGCGCAGAGAAAGACAGCACAATGCTGAATTTTGTAAAGAGAACAGTCAAGACAAGACTCTGACAAGCATTAACTTCTTTAAAGATCCTTTAAAAATCAGATTTGGGCATAGCAGCCTATTTTAAAAGGGTATACATTCCAAAAGCAGGCAGGAGTGTCTCCTCTTCTAACTTAATATAACAAATCTGGGGCCTCAAGTATAAACAGTGCGTATGCACAAAAATGTTGCGTATGCCATTTCCACGTTCACATCGCGATGTATAAAAACTAAACTTGGCGTAAAGCAATGCATATTCTCGCACCAGGTCAAACCATTGCATATGCACATTTTCGGCTCAGTTTTGAAAACTGGAAGCACCCAGCATCAAAGCAGTGCTACTGTCCCTGTGTTGTTTCCCTTTTATTTAAATCACATCCCTGACACAGCTTTATCAAATACACTGACGTTAACCATATATAGTTATTTTAGTTTAAGGCATCTGATTGTAATTAGCCTGTAACAATATAATGGTGCACCGAATGGCCAAACTATTCCTACTATCATAGCTGCTACAGCGTTGTTACTCTCAGTGCCCCAGTATATTAACCCATTGTATCTGAGTGGGGAATCACAGCAATACAGAAGCGAATCGGAAAGCTCTACAGTGGATTGTGTCAAGAGTGGAGAAAATTATCAGCCTCAGCCATGTGCACAGTCTATTTGAACTTCGCCTATTCGACAAACGCTTCAGAGCCTTTTCTGCACAAACCTCGCAGTTCAGAAACAATTTCATCCCAAGAGCTCTAAGCACACTCAATCAGTCTATCAAGTGCTCCCGGTAGAACTATTTGTACTTTTAAGTACAATTACGTCACTGTAAACTTGCATTACAGTTGTATTATTGCACAACCACTTATGCTTTCATATTGTATATTCTTCATTGTTTTTTTATCGTATTATTATTATTGTTGTTGTTATTTTACCATTTTATTGGATAATAAGTTTATGGAGCATTTGCATATTGAATCTCATTACACCATACAATAACAAGAAAATGATGACGACTGGCTTCTAAGTCGATTTAGATTTACGGGCGCTATCTTCTTGGAGCTCTTGATGTCATTTTTAAGATGAAATGCAGTAAAGTATATATATTACATTATACTGATACATTTTTAACTTAATTTAAATAACGTATACTGTTATTAATTAAACATCTGGACACTGTGGACAGCCCTATCGATGAACTGTCGCCCCATTCAGGGTTTGTTCCTGCCTCAAGCTGTATTCTTCCTGAGACTGGTGCGCCCCTGGATAGATGGATGGTATAATTAAACATGTACTGTGAAGATATTTCAATGTTCCTTAAAAGTTTTGAAGAATCGGCGTTCTAAGCTTACAGATGGCTTGACTTTTATTAAAGAGCTGATTGTGTGCCGATTGTTTAGTTGGAGAAAGAAAGGACAGGAATTGGGTGTTAGTATACGTGTAAGAGACAGTCTACCGCAATAAATTATTTCATCGAGGGTTGAGCACGGCGCAGCAAGCATCTTGCAGAAGCAGGAACAATCACTGGACAGTGAACCATCTCACCACTACCCCTGCACCACTGTGGCCTTATGTTTAATACATGCTTTAATTCATTCCATCATGAAAGTATACATCTTAGTATTTAAATTGTTCAGAGAGCTGTAATATCATGAATGTAATGTATTCTGTGTCCTGTCGGCATAAGAGAATGCCCATTTAATAAGAAGCAAGTAGTGATTCACACAATTAGAGTACATAGAATACAAAGCATTTAATTTAATAACTTTTAGGATTTAAGAAACTAGTAAATCAAAAGATTTTAAGATGAAATTTATGATGTTCTACTTTAATGACAAAATAAACTGTGATTAAAGTGGAAATTTCAAGATTAAAATTGACATTTCAAGCTTTTTTTCCACTGTATGCCTATTTTTTTTTCTTTTCTCTGCACTCTAATAAGCTTCCATATGACACTCAGACAGTGGGCTACAACTTGCCCTTTCACGGCGACTTTGATACCTGACAACTTTTTTTTTATTTCGAGCACTGTGCGACTTTCTGATCTTGAATTTTCGATCAGCTTCAATTTGATGTTTATACAACTGCTTAAACCAACAAATAGTACGTTTTTCATTACCTCCACTTGGCATTCGCTGAAATTCTTTTTTTTCCATTTTGCCATTGTCTTTTCCCAGAACGCTGTACTTAAGGGAACGTTTATATTGATTTTCATATTCAAAGAGAACCGAAATTCTGGGAGGAGATGCGGTTGGGTGGCAGGCACATGCACAAGCGTTACATTTCATGCAGACCAGGATTTATGGAGCGGAAGTGCATGGAAGTTGGCTTACACACGGTTTTGTGCATCTGGATTTTTTTTGTGCGTACACGTATTTCGACTTTTATCCATACACCGTGTTTTTGTTGCGAATTCTACTCACTGCATTGTGCATGAGGCACCAGGGGTGTAGAGACAACTTGGATTGGCAAGGGCATTCTGGTAAAATGGTCCTGGCACTTTCTAGAAGCCTCAGTAACCTTAAATCTGATGCCATTACTGAAGTTTAAAAGGCAGGACCTGTCAGCTGTGTGTGAGAAGTAGATGTGTCTGTCTGAAGGAACAAAAAAGCATTGCTTTGGAGCAAACACTGTAATAGTGAAAAAATATCCTTATTTTTTTTTTCATCTGTTATTATGACTTAGATGAATATCAGCACACGTTTTCAAAGTAATGCAGGAGCCCAGGAATTCTAAGATGACGGTCGTTTTTTTTTTTTTTTTATTTATTAATTTTATTACAATCAATGCATAGCAATCAAGTTTTACACAAAAAAAAAGAATTATGCTAAGAACAGATCGATCCCCACCCTTGAGAGAGAGAGCAAGCCAAACGGTGTAAAATTTAAGGCTTTTAAAAATACCTAAATCAACAAATTCTCTGTGCTTTATAAAATCATTTCAAAATATTACTGATTAGATCCTGCCATGTTTTGAAAAAGTCTGCACAGATCCTCTAACTGAGTATTTGATTTTTCCAATTTTAAATAATATAACACATCAGTTTCCCACTGACTTAAAAGAGGAGAGTTTGGGTTCTTCCAGTTTATCAGAATAAGTCTGCGTGCCAACAGTGTAGTGAATGCAATCACAGTTTGTTTGTCTTTCTCCACTTTAAGACCCTCTGGAAGAACCCCAAACACAGCTGTTAATGGGTTAGGAGGGATTGTGAGTCCAAGACTGTCTGAGAGGTAATTAAAAATTTTTGTCCAGAATAATGTTAATTTGGAGCAGGCCCAGAACATGTGACCTAGTGAGGCTGGGGCTTGGTTGCAACGTTCACAGGTTGGATCATGCCCTGGAAACATTTTGGAGAGTTTTAGTCGAGACAGATGTGCTCGATATATAATTTTGAGTTGTATAATTGTATGCTTTGCATATGGAGCTTGAGTGAATTCTCTGCATTGCTACTTTCCACTCCTTTTCTGATATATTAATTGAGAGGTCATTTTCCCAGTGTCCTCTTGGATCTTTGAAAGGAAGGGATTGTAAAAGGATTTTATATATTGTAGAGATGGAGTCTAACTCCTTGAAATTGAGCAATAATTTTTCCAGCGTGGATGAGGGTGCAAGATGAGGAAAATCTGGAAGGTTCTGTTTAACAAAGTTCCTGATTTGAAGATAGTGAAAGAAATTTGTAGCTGGAATGTTAAATTTGGAACGTAATTGTTCATAGGATGCAAAGACGTTGTCTATATAAAGGTCTCTAAGCAAGTTAATTCCAAATTTTTCCAGATATTAAAACTGCATATGTTTGTGAGGGTTGAAAGAGGTGGTTCTTTTGCAGGGTGCCACAGAAAGAAGCTTCTCCGTCTTAAAATGCTTTCTACATTGGTTCCAGATTCTAAGTGAGTGGAGCACAATTGGGTTATTAGTGTATTGCCGATAACGTGTGTTTATTGGAGCACAAAGCAAGGAATACAAAGAAGTACTGCAGGATTTTACTTCTATTGCGGTCCATGCCTGTGTATGTTCTTCTATTTGTGTCCAGGTTCTTATCGACTGTATATTTGCGCCAGTAATAAAACTGGAAGTTAGGTAGAGCCATGCCGCCTTCTGCCTTTTGTCTTTGTAGGGTCGCTCTTTTGATGCGTGGATGTTTAGAATTCCAAATAAATGAGGTTATTGTTGAATCTAATTGCTTAAAGAACGATTTATTAATGTATATTGGTATGTTTTGAAATAAAAAGGAGCTTAGGAAGAATATTCATCTTAACAGTGTTAATTCTTCCAGCTAGTGTGAGATGAAGGGTTGACCATCTATGCAAGTCTTGTTTAATTTTTTCCATACAGACGACGAAATTTTTTGATAAAGAGCTTTATGTTTACTTGTGATGTTTACCCGAGGTATTTAAACTGTTCTGCAATGATAAAAGGAAGGGTGTCTAATCTAATATTATATGCTTGCGAATTCACGGAAAGAGTACACTTTTATTCAGATTAATTCTGAGACCAGAGAGCTTTTGAAATTCTGTGAGTGCTGCTAAGACTGCAGGCACAGAATTTTCTGGTCCGATATATACAGTACCATGTCATCTGCATATAATGAGATTTTCTGTTCCAGTCCTTCTCTGCTAATCCCCTTTATCTGATCAGTATTTCGACAATGTATTGCCAGTGGTTCAATGGCAATTGCAAACAGCAGTGGTGACAAAGGGCATCCTTGTCTTGTGCCACGTTCTAGTTTAAAGTAGTCTGAGCAAATGTTATTGATGCAAACTGAAGCTTCTGGGTTAGTATACAGTAATTTAATCCATGCACAAATGTTCGGGCCAAACCCAAACTTCTCCAAAATAGTAAAAAGGTATTTCCATTCAATCATGTCGAATGCTTTTCTGCATCCAATGATAATAATATTTCTGGGGTGTTTGATTTAGTTGGTGAGTATATTACATTAAACAGGCGTCGAAGATTTGAAGTTAAGTGTCGGCCCCTAATAAATCCAGTTTGGTCTTGTGATATTATTGAGGGAGCACTTTCTCCATCCTTCTAGCTATGATTTTAGAGAGTATTTTAACGTCGTTATTCAGAAGTGAAATTGGTCTGTATGATGCACATTGTAATAAGTCCTTATTTTGTTTTGGAAAGACAGTGATTAGTGCTTGGCGAAAGGTTTGTGGAAGAGATTGGTTATCTCTGGCTTCTGTAAATGTTGCTAATAGGAGGGGAGCTAGCTGAGCGGAGAATTTCTTGTAAAACTCTGCAGGGTAGCCATCAGGGCCTGCTGCTTTTCCACCTTGGAGTGACTTTATAGCATCCAGTAATTCTGATAATGACAGAGGTTTATCGAGCTCCTCCACACTAATAGCGTCAATTTGTGGTATCTGTAATTTATCCAGAAATGCATTAGATTGTATATTGTCTTCTTTAAACTCAGTAGTATATAGGGATTTATAGTAGTCTCTAAAAGTGCACATTATATTTTTGTGTTCGATGATTTTATCTCCATTCGTGTTAGTAATTACGAGATTGCGTTGCACTTCTTGCTTGTGAATTTGTTGCGCTAAAAGCTTATTAGCTTTCTCTCCATGTTCATAATAATGATGTCTGGATTTGTAAATTAGTTGTTCGGTTTCTTTAGTTGTCAAGAGGTTTAATTCTGAATGTAGAGCCTGCCTCCTCTTATGTAGAGTCTCGCTTGGTAGTCTGGCATGTTCTTCATCTATTTTAGTAATTTCGCTTTTATCTCTGCTACTTTCTTCGCTTCGGATTTATTTCTGTGGGAAAGATATGAGATAATCTGTCCTCTTAAGAAGGCCTTAAGAGTTTCCCAGAGTGTTCCTGCAGAGATCTCAGGGGATGTATTTGTCTCTAGAAAGAATTCAATTTGTTTGGATATAAATTCAGTACAATTCTCGTCAGCTAATAGAAGCGGATTGAGACGCCATCTGCGGGTGAGTGTATGGGGCTTAGTAATTTCAGCTCCAAGATCATCGGAGCATGGTCTGAAATAACAATAGCATCGTATTTACAAGATTTAATCTTAGGCAAGAAGTTATTATCTATAAAGAAGTAATCAATCCTTGAGTAGCAATGATGTACTGGTGAGTAGAAAGAATATGTTCTTGAATTTGGGTTTAAAAACCTCCAGGGATCTGATAAGTTGTGATCAGTTATAAACTTTGTAATTATCTTTGCGGTGTTAGTTGCCGTTCCCCCTGTGGAGGAAGTCTTATCTAAAAGTGGATTTAGAACACAATTAAAGTCCCCAGCCATTATAAGTTTATGAGTGTTCAGATTGGGAATGGATGCAAATAAATTTTGTATAAATTCCTTATCATCAACATTAGGTGCATAAACATTTATCAAAATCATTTTACAGTTAGATAAGTCTCCCATGACCATCACATATCTCCCTTCAGGATCCAATACTACATCTGATGCTACAAATGGTACTGTTCTATGTATGAGAATTCCCACCCCTCTAGTTTTCTTTGTAAAACTAGAATGGAACATTTGGCCAGTCCAGTCTTTTGCAGCGGAAC
The DNA here is from genome assembly GCF_016835505.1 of Polypterus senegalus. Lineage (NCBI taxonomy): Eukaryota > Metazoa > Chordata > Cladistia > Polypteriformes > Polypteridae > Polypterus > Polypterus senegalus. The sequence goes on along the minus strand of NC_053155.1, from coordinate 137,012,384 downwards.
TGATCCTTACTTAGTAAGTGGGTTTCCTGTAAAAATACTATTTTAGCATTTAGACCTGTTAGGTGAGAAAGTACTTTCTTTCTCTTTAATTCGTGATTCAGGCCTTTAACATTCCAGCTTACGAAGTTAACTGTCCCATCATGGAGACACTGATTCTGAGTTTTGGTGTCATATTATAGTCTTAACTGGAAGTGAAATAGTTTAGGTCTTAATTTCCTATTCCCCAAGAGTTGTTGCCATGCAGCTTATTATTACGTTGATAGTTATAATTATAAAGATTGAGATGATAGATTAGATATAGATCAAGCCTGCTCTCTTTCTCTTCCCCGCTTAACCCCCCATCCTCCCTTTTTGCCTCCCCAGGTGAGGCTAAAACCCACTTCATGCAGTCCCAGTCCTCTGACATACCCAGAGACAGAGCACGTCCAAAGCACATCAAGCCCCCATGCAGTGGCGCTTTAAGGTTAAAAGATAGAGATATCTGTTACCAATATAGTCTTTAAAAGAGGAAAAAGAAAGAAAAGAATTTTGCACTTAATATATATATATATATATACATATACATATATACATATATATATATATATACATACATACATACATATAATCTTCATCAATTTTAGTGCATTAAGATGATATCCCCAGATAATAAACCCAGGTGATGGTGTTAAAGATGTGTCCAAAACAAGCATAACAAGTCTTAATGCAGTAATAGCAATAACAGCAAACCAAGGGTATGATATTGAACAGTCTCATTTAGGGTACACATGAAATAATTAGAAAAGAAAAAAAAAAGAGGAGGAAAACGTAATTAAGCACAATAAACACAAACATTTAGCCCTAGTAATACTAAGTAATGATAAGTAATAAGTAAGTAATAATAATATAAGAATATGAGAATATATGCTGATAAAAACCCGTATTTTAAAACAAATAGATCAGACAGTAGATTATTAATCCTAGCTTTATCATTTACCGCCATGACTCACAATTATGTATCAGAATAGTCCCGGGATCAGCTTTCTTAACTCATTTTCTGCCTCCTCCTTGCTAGCGAAAACATAGAAATGCCCTGCCATTCCACTTTCAGTTTTGCGGATACAGGAGGCCGTATTTGACATTGGCTTGCCGTAGCGCTGTTTAATATTATAGAAGGCGCGCGTTTGATAGCTGTTGCTGGAGAGAAGTCAGGGAAGACGAATGTGGCAATCTTCATATATAATATCTTCCTTTTTTTCCTGAGGAGTTCCATCACCTCTAACTTAAATGATAATCGTTCAAAACGGACTATAAAAGATCTTGGTCGGGGTCTGACGGTGTTTGATCAGCGTCTGCTGTAAGCCGCTGCTATCTCAGATTCTGCTTTAAAGTCGCCCCCGATTATTTTAGAAAAAAGTTCAGTTGCGAATTTCACCGGGTTTAAACTTTCTCGATTCTCCGGCAAGCCTTCAATTCTGACATTATACCTTCTATTCCCATCTTCTAAAGCAGCCAGTCTGTCTCCAAGTTTTTCTCCGAGTTTTTTACATTCGAACTGACATTTACTGCTCTTTCCTCGGCACTGGCAGCTAGATGTTCGGCTATTTCGATCCGATTCGTGAATGTCTCACTAAGATGCTCCAATCGATCAGCAAGCGTGCTCAGTTTAGCGAGTTTTTCTCAATGCGCTCTTCAATTTTACCCAGCACCTGTCGAAGTTCAAGCTGTACCTCTTGACGAAGCCTTTCATTTGCCTGTTGGATTTCCTGTCGCAGACATTCATTGGCCTGTTTCATCTCCTGTTTCAGTCTCTCATGTGCCTTTGCCGTTGCTTTCTCATTAGCCTTCTCGCTTTTCTTTATATCTTGCCTGAGGTCAGCGAGCAACACTTTCAGTTCAGATAGCTCAAATGTGCCTTCTTGTACCGTAGATGAAGCAGCAGACTCTGCTGAAGCGGTGTCCCGCTGCTCCAGTCCAGCGTGATTGCGTAACTGAAGCCGCGGACCTCCCGGCCTTTTCCAGTTTCAGGTAATCCTCTCCAATCGGCGAGCTATCCACATCTGCACTCACGATCGCACCTTCGCCCCTTTTCGCTCTCAGCAGGCGACGATGTAGCGGACCGTGGTCCCGAGGAGTCTGTACTTTCGCCCATCTGATCCAGGTCTGTCTCTGAGAGGCCGTATCTCGAACTAGGGCTTGCTGATCGCAGCTTGGATGTAGCTTTAGTCTTCGATTCTTTCGGACCCCCCTTCTTGTTGGCCATGTTTATATGTGTTTACATATACTGTAGCGGTCCCTCTCGGGTTGAATAAATACAGGATATCTCAGAATAATAAGCAAATAATATGAAAAATAGCACCACTGCTAGCGGAGCTCCACTTCAGACGTCCATCTCTCGCATCGGACGAGACCAAACTCCGGTCGTTTTTTAAACATATCAGTCAATGTGTATTTTATACATTATGTATTTTGATTTAGAATCTTATAGAGCACTGCTACCAAAGCTTTACAAAGACAACAAGAGCACTCTTTTATGTAAAAAGTAAACTGTAGTGCAACATTTTATAAGTTTAATTTTAAATTTATTTTTATGTATATATAGTACTGAAATTCTTCTTGAATGTCTCCCACAAAGTAGTGACAATAGTACAATACCAACAACTGGCACTGGATACAATATATGTTTATATATATATATATGTTTTGAGGAACAATTTTTGTGAGATGTACTTAGTTTAGTTCCCAAAAGTTGTCTGTATCAGGCTGAATGGCAATTGTTCAGTTTCCAATAAACCCTTTGTGCTCTCCTAAAATAAAGCTGGCCTTCTCACAACTCACATTGAGGCTGGCTGTTCCAGTTAAGCTGGGTAGTCTAGAACTTCTCAGCTGTTCAATCTCAGTCCCACATGCCCACTTACAGGTTACTATTTTTATTCTCCCCAGTAAGCCCAAGTAACTTTTATGCTTTTGTCTTGTCTAGTTCAGCCAGGTCTTTTATGTGTTTGCCCAGACCTGTAAGGTTTTTGTTTGTTCCTTTCTGCAAACCCTACCAACTCACCACCTGGAAGCCCCTGTCTTGTCCTTTGCCTTTAATCTTCAAACTGGAACTTCCCATTTAAGCAGCCGCTGCCTCCTTTAGAGTTGTCTGAACTGCTGGCCAAACTATAATTAGGCTAGAGCTGCCTTGTGTCTGTACTGTGAGTGCAAAATGCATATTCTAAATGGCTGGAGTCAATCTTGTGTCTGTCTGGTCTGCTGTACAGCTAATAAGCCCTTGCGTGCATCTAATTTGCAACTAATAACTCTTTTTCCCTTTCAGTCCAGCTAAGGAGTGACTGCTGTTTCATTTGCTCTGCCTACAGTATACCTAACCTCTTGATAGACAGCCAGTACTGATTAAATTCTTGATTCTAACCTTAGCAAATACTCTAACTGGGATTATTGTCTTCCTGTAGGTTCAAATGCCATTTTTTATTTCACGTTGGCTATTCTGACTCATGATTGCAATAAAACTGATTGTAACTGCATTTTAGCTGTGAACTTGTTACATTGTTCTCATTATTGCCAGTTTAGCGTTTTTCCCCACCTATTGGGCTATTTTTGATTGGCATCTTTGGGAAAAAATGGGTTTTTGTGGGTTGTGTTTTTTTATTACTTTTTTTTAAAGAATAATGTGTTATTTTGAGTTTTTTATCAGCCCCCCTCCTCTGCATTTTTACCATTTTTGCATTCATCAGGGACTTTTTCCCCTGCTCTTCACACCTTTATATGTATTTTATTATTCTAAAATCTCCCAGGGGTACCCACACCAAGAGCTGTTGGATGGTACAAACCCATTCTATCTCTCTCAAATCTCCACATGGAACAGGGGCCTCATGTATAATGCCATGTGTAGAATTCGCACTATAACATGGCGTAAGCACAAAAGCCAAAATGTGCTTACACACAGAAAAATCCAGATGCAGGAATCTGTGCGTACTCCAACTTCCACGTTCTTCCGCTACATAAATCCCAGTCAGCATGAAAAGTAACGCTCGTGCATGCGCTTCATGTAACGCCCCAACTCCTCCCAGAATTACACCTCTTTGAATATGCAAATCAATATAAATCGCCCTTAAGCTCAGCCTTCTGTGAAAAGACAATGGGACAAGCGTGGGGGAAAATATAAGAATTTCAGCGAATACCAAGTGGAGGCAAAGGAAAAACATACTGTTTGTTTAATTAAACCGTGGTATAATCAACAAAAGGAAGTTGATCGAGTGACATAGCGTGTTGGAGAAACTTGAAAGCTCACATTCACAAAATCGCACAGTGCCGGAAATAAAAAAGAAATCACATATCAAAGTCACCGTGAAAATGCGAGTTGTAGCCCACTGTCTGAGTGTCATATGAAAGCTTATTAGGGTGCAGAGAAAAAAAAGGCACACAGTGAGGAAAAAGCACGAAATGTCAACTTCAATCTTGAAATTTCCACTTTAATCACGTAGTTTATTTTGTCATTAAAGTAGAACATCATAAACTTCATCTTAAAATCGTTTAATTAACCAGTTTCTCAAATCACATCGTAATTAAAGTAGCACGTTAAATGCTTTGTTTTGTATTTGATCTTCTATGTGCTCTGTGTGTGTGAATCACTACTTGCTTCTTAAACATAGCTCTCTTCCTCCGACAGGACACAGAATCCGTTACATTCGTGATATTACAGCTCTCTGAATAACTAAAATACTGAGATGTATACGTAATATCATTTTCATGATGATAGGAGGTAAAGCACGTTATTAAACATGAGTTTCATGGCACAGTCTGTAATAGACGTTAAGCCATCTGTAAGCTTAGAGCGCCAATTCTTCAAAACGTTTAAGGAACATTGAAATATCTTCGTAGTACATGTTTAATTATTCTATCCTTCACGCCAGTCCCAGTGAAGAATATAGATTATTTAAATGAAGTTAAAGTTTTATCTGTATAATATAATAAAAATATTTTGCTGCATTTCATCTTAAAAATAATATTGTCATCATATGTAAATACACGCTTTATAAAGTGGCTCAGGTTGTGTAATATTATAACTATAGTGCAAGTTTACAGTGAGGTAATTGTACTTATAAGTACAAACAGTTCTACAAGGTGCAATTGATTGAGTGCGTTTAAAGTTCTTGGGATGAAACTGTTTCTGAACCGCGAGGTCCGTACAGTAAAGACTTTGAAACGTTTTGCCGTGGCTGAGGTAGCGTGTGTTTGAAGCTGTATACCGATAATTCTCTTTCCGATCAGCTGCTGCTGTGATTCACACTCAGATACAGTGATATAAATACTCCGAGTGGTGCAGTGAGAGTAATATGGAAAAAGATGATCTGCTGTGGCAACTCCTAACGGGAGCAGCTGAAAGAAGAAGAACGTGCACTTAGAGTAATAACGCTAAAGCAGTTATGGTATTTGGAATACTATGGCTATTCCCTGGACCATTATATTGTTACAAGTGTGGTCCCCAGAGGACCAGAGGAGGGCGTGTGCCTCCTCCAGACCGAGTGGGGGCATCCGTCCTGGTTATGCAGGGGGCCTCAGGTAGGGGGCTTTGAAGCCCAGCCCTGTAGGGACCCTGGCCACCGCCAGGCGGCGCCCCAGTGCCTAATTGTCCCTGGAGCCCAGCACTTCCGCCACACCAGGAAGTGCTGGGGGGAAGACTTTATGTGGTGCCCGGAGAGCTGCCAGGAGGACAGCCGACACTTCTGCCACGCTGGGGCGTGGCTAAGGAGAGGATACCGGGAACACCTGGGGCTCATCCGGGAGCATTATATAAGGGGCCGCCTCCCTCCAGTCAGTGGTGGATGTCGGGAGGAAGCAGACAGAGCTGGAGAGAGAGGACGGGAGGCGGCCAGGAAGGCACAGAGACTGTGGGCCTGGACATTGGGGAAATCGGTGCAAGAAGGCACTGGGGGTGCACGTGAGCAAATACTGTAAATAATATTATTGTAAATAAACGGTGTGTGGGTGAAAATATGCTGTCCGTCTATCTGTGCCAGGGCCAGCTTTCACACAAGTTAATTACAATCAGCTGCATTACAGTGTATTTATAAAGCCACATCAGGAAAATTAAAGAGTAACCACACAGGAACAGTAGATTGCTTTGACGTTGGGTGCTGCCAGTCTGCAAAACCGAGCGGAGAGCTTGCGTACGACAAGGTATGAGGTACTGTGGAAAAGTGGGTGGCTTTACGCCAAATGTAGGTTTTATACATCGCGATTTGAACATGGAAAAGTTCTTATGCAACATTTCTGTGTGTACGCACCATTTATACATAAGGCCCCTGGTCTTTGGTAGTATGTACCTAATCCACCTCTCTTGATGCCACCCCCTGCTTTCTGGTATGTGACTTTGTCAAAATCAGTTATTGGTCTAGTTTTTCACTCCACTATGTCTATAAATTTTTTAAGGACATGGCAACCCTGAATTTTGCAAGCCTGCACTCAATGAAGAGTGCTATATAAAAATAAACTGAATTGAACGGTTGAGCTTTCCAGGTTCGTACCATTACTTTGTTGTTTAACAATTAAAACTTGGCATTTAGCCTCTATTGCTCAACAGTAATATATTCAAGCTCTAATGAGAAATTGTTTTTATTATTGTTCACTATTGTGGAAAATAGTAAACAAAAAAGAGTCTTGAGCCATCATTTTATATGAACTCCAAATATAGCCATTCTTTATGTATACCTTCAGGTGAAGCCCCCACATGCCTTGTTCAAAGAATCATGGCAGAAAAAGCAAATCTAACATAAAGCTTTCATTATTCGGCTAGGTTTATTTACATATAATGATTAAGAAGGATCTCAATCACAACAATTAGCATATAGATAAATGACACAGTCTAGAAACCCACCTCTGTTTTAAGTATTATATAAAGTCCTGAACTATTGAAACATATTAAGAGTAGTGGGTGAATTCTTGGTCAAAAGAAATTAGACTTCTATATGTGAACTTTTATCAGAGAACAAAATATAAAGTGAAACATTATATATGATCTCATTTTGTAATTTGAATATGCTGGTACAAATACCAGGATATCCTAGTAAAACAGGCCGACAGTTTCAAATAAATTTTTATCATACATTCACCCAGTTGGATCAAAACTATATGGTTTGTTCTAAAGCCAATGACATTTTTCACCTTTTTAGATACTGCCAATAGTGACCTGTATCTAAATCTCAAAACTACCACTTATTATTTCTCTGTTTGCTTTCTGTTCCACTATTGTAAAAAGTCTTTATCTGTAGTGAGTATCTTAAGGACAGAACTTTGCTAATGCTAGTAAAAGTGTTGATAAAAATACTGTCTTTTTTGCAAAGCCATTTGTTTTCTTGGTTTTCCAACATCCTTTTGAGATCATCTAGAGCCTAAATTCCTGGTTTCTGTGTCAATAACATCTACCAGCAACAATAAAAGACTTAAACTATCAAGTTGATATCAGATGTCAAGGACTTTTCTATCAGCAAATTAACATTTTATATTTGTGGGGTGGAAAATTTTAACCTATTAACTCTTTGGCTAACAGTAAGATACCGAAAGGTCTACATTTTTTGAATGCTGTGCAGTTTTGTTTTTTCACATCAACAACAACTTTCTAGCCCATGTTTTTCCTAAATATTAATAAGGTATCATTGTCATCACATATACTGTTCAAATGTTTACCAAAAATATTTTAACTGTTAAATTATGTTTTGTCATTTAAGCATTATTGCCTCACAGATTCAGCATGAGGAGATCAAGTACTTGGTTGCTGTCTTTTTGTCTTTTATACCCATCTCTGTAAGGTTTTTCCTCCGGCTACTTCAGTCTTCTTCCCATACTCTCAGAGATGAGTACCTTTTTTACTTGTGTACCACGCGCCCTCGTGTAAGACGGGCACCCTAATTTTTACAAAGAAAATCGCGAAAATCGTTATGCCCCGTGTATGACGCACGTTGTGATTGTATAGGAAGCGTTTAGAGAGAGAGAGAGGGCAATCGAGAGAGAGTGTGAGAGCGTAAGCAAGCAAGAGACAGAGCGTGAGTGCGCGAGCGAGAGAAAAGAAGTAAACATTACAGAATTACATTTCCTTGTGTATGACGCGCACCTCATTTTCTAATGTTAATATTTGGGGAAAAATTGTGCATACGGTACACGCGTAAATACGGTATATTGTGTTTAAGCCAAAGGTTCCCCAAAGATTTAAGTTTGCATTATCTTTATATGTCTTTTATTTTCACTTTTATTTCTTTAATTATTATTGTTTATGTTAATATTTATGTTTATTTTTTTACAATTATGTATTTTTATGTATGTGAGGATCATTGTTCTGCTATATCTCTTGTGTTTTGTGGGTGGTACCACAAGAGGTGGGGCCATCTGTCAATCTCCATTGAGGGACTGCTTCCAGCCCTATAAAGACTCATGGGATTTGCAGTCCCTTTCATGGTACATTGAATGCCTGACGTTGGTTAATTTTCCTCTTATTGTTTATTCTTGTTCTTTCGATTTCTCTTATAACATTTTTCCTCTGTTTAAGAATTTAAATTTTTGTTTACAGTATTGTAACTTGGTTGCTGTGGATTGCCTTTTTAGGCAAATGCTTTTTGCTTTGTGCAGAATTTTCTCTTTTTTCATAATAAATCTTAATTTTTTTTAAAGAATTTTTGTGGGACGTATCTCTGATCTGAGCACAGTTATATAGTTCTCCCCCATGTTAGACACTTTGAGTTTCTGGGACTATTGCCATTTTTTACTTTAAAGCCTATCTCCATTTGAGGGCTAGTTAGGCCTTAAGCCTCCCATCTTCCACGGTAAGACTAGCCTCTGTGCTTATTGGAGGCCTCACCCCTTTTCAATTTTGTGGAGTTGGATTCATAATAATTTGTGGGTTAAGTTAATTCAATGTGTATATGAATGGAAACAGTGATGAACCGCTACTCTGTCCACTGTTTGTTGCTGCTTTGCACCCAGTATTGATCCAGCTCCTCATAACCCTAACTTGAAATAAGTGGGTTTAAAAATATTATATCCCATGTTTATTATTTACATATGCCCAAAAAAACTGAAATATACTGTTTGCTATGTTATCTAATTTGTTTCAGAAAGATTCACATCTTTTGATATGTGATAAAATTAGAATACATGTGGGATATTTCAGTTTTTTGAATAAGTTTGCACAAAGTTTTAAACTTTGACTTGATTTAAAAAATATAAATTAAAATGTTTAAATGAAAAAAATGAATTTAAATGAGTTTAATAGAAGGCCTATATGACAGTCCAGGTTGGCTCCATATTTCCTGGATGCTTCTGGGAGCCTCTTGAACCCATTATCATCAATAGTCATGAACCAAGATGAGCCGGGCAAATGAGGACACACACTTTCACCTAGTGGTCAGTGCAATAGTGTCAAGTGCTTTTATTAAACCAAATAATGTCCAAACAGTACAGCGTAAAAATGATAATAAATAATCAATTAAAATCAATTGAATGTGGAGGTTAAAAATCAATAAATATATCCACAAAAATGAGGTTAAAACACACAACAGGAAACAGTTCTAAAACTCAAAATTCCAGGTGCATCTTTCTCCAATTTTAACATCCCCTTCGCTTACCCCAAATGGGATCCTGCAGCCAGAGAAGACGTCCTTCCAATAGGCACAGCCAACCTTATAACTGGCTCAGGCATCTGTTGCCATTGATAGATAGATAGATAGATAGATAGATAGATAGATAGATAGATAGATACTTTATTAATCCCAAGGGTAAATTCACATAATCCAGCAGCAGTATACTGATACAAAGAAACAATATTAAATTAAATAGTAATAAAAATGAAAAATAAAAAAGCAGACAATAACTTTGAGTAATGTTAGCATTTACTCCCCTGGGTGGAATTGAAGAGTCGCATAGTGTGGGGGAGGAACGATCTCCTCAGTCTGTCAATGGAGCAAGACAGTGACAAAAGTCTGTCACGAAGCTACTCCTCTGCCTGGAAATGACACTGTTCAGTGGATGCAGTGGATTCTTCATGATTGACAGGAGTTTGCTTAGTGCCCGTCGCTCTGCCACAGATGTTAGACTGTCCAACTTTACTCCTACAATAGAGCCTGCCTTCTTAACAAGTTTGTCCAGGCGTGAGGCGTCTTTCATCTTTATGCTGCCTCCCCAGCACACCACCGCGTAGAAGAGGGCACTCACCACAACCGTCTGGTAGAACATCTGCAGCATCTTATTGCAGATGTTGAAGGATGCCAACCTTCTCAGAAAGTATAGTCGGCTCTGACCTTTCTTACATAGAGCATCAGTATTGGCAGTCCAGTCCAATTTGTCATCCAGCTGCACTACCCTCTGCACACAGTCACCTCTGATGATCACAGGGTCCATGAGGGGCCTGGGCCTCCTAAAATCCACCACCAGCTCCTTGGTTTTGTTGGTGTTAAGATGTAAGTGGTTTGAGTCACACCATTTAACAAAGTCTTTGATTAGCTTCCTGTACTCCTCCTCCTGCCCACTCCTGATGCAGCCCACAATAGCAGTGTCATCAGCGAACTATTGCACGTGACAGGACTCCAAGTCATATTGGAAGTCTGATGTATATAGATTGAACAGGACCGGAGAAAGTACAGTCCCCTGCGGCGCTCCTGTAATGCTGTACACAATGTCAGACCTGCTGTTCCCAAGACGCACATATTGAGGACTGTCTGTAAGATAGTCCACGATCCATGCCACCAGGTGTGAGTCTACTCCTATCTCAGTCAGCTTGTCTCTAAGGAGCAGAGGTTGGATGGTGTTGAAGGCGCTGGAGAAGTCCAAAAACATAATTCTTACAGCACCACTGCCTCTGTCCAAGTGGGAGAGGGATCGGTGTAGCATATAGATGATGGCATCCTCCGCTCCTACTTTCTCCTGGTATGCGAACAGCAGAGGGTCGAGGGCGCGGGCAGACCTGTGGGTCTTCAGGCGCAGCGACTCGCCGCGCTGAGGGACGCCCCTCTGGCCGGACGCCCGCCCAGAAGTCGCGCTAAGGGGTATTGTGGAAGACTGCCGGCTTCCCAGGCCGGTCCGCACCCCCAGGCCGACAGGAGGAGCTCTCCCGACAGCACGATCGTGCCCCGAGGTCCAGCAGGGCCTTATGGACTCTGTAGTGTTTATACACAGCCCTGCTGGATACCATGGGGACCACCAGGAGTCGCTGTGGGGGACTTGTGGGATCTGTTGCGCCCTATGACCCGGAGTACGCCACAGTCACGTGGACGGGAAGGAATGGCGTGCTCCGGGTGATGTGAAAGACTGATTGCCCTGACCCGGAAGGAATAAGGAACTGTGGACTGCTGGGACAGGAACACCTCCGGTCAGGGGCTATAAAGGACAGTGCCTCAGTCCAGACACTGAGCTGAGCTGGGAGGTAGAGGAGCAAGTGTCTGGGCGAGGAGGAGTATTGAGTATTTGTGAGTTTATTGGATGAGTAGTGTGGAAGGTGCTTGGTGCACTGTGAGTCACAATAAAAGGTTGTGGACTTTACCTGGTGTTTGGAGTCATACCTGAGGGTTCAAGGGTGCACTACTGCCCCCTACTGCCACAACTGTTTGCTATGTTATCTAATTTGTTTCAGAAAGATTCACATCTTTTGATATGTGATAAAATTAGAATACATGTGGGATATTTCAGTTTTTTGAATAAGTTTGCACAAAGTTTTAAACTTTGACTTGATTTAAAAAATATAAATTAAAATGTTTAAATGAAAAAAATGAATTTAAATGAGTTTAATAGAAGGCCTATATGACAGTCCAGGTTGGCTCCATATTTCCTGGATGCTTCTGGGAGCCTCTTGAACCCATTATCATCAATAGTCATGAACCAAGATGAGCGGGCAAATGAGGACACACACTTTCACCTAGGGTCAGTGCAATAGTGTCAAGTGCTTTTATTAAACCAAATAATGTCCAAACAGTACAGAGTAAAATGATAATAAATAATCAATTAAAATCAATTGAATGTGGAGGTTAAAAATCAATAAATATATCCACAAAAATGAGGTTAAAACACACAACAGGAAACAGTTCTAAAACTCAAAATTCCAGGTGCATCTTTCTCCAATTTTAACATCCCCTTCGCTTACCCCAAATGGGATCCTGCAGCCAGAGAAGACGTCCTTCCAATAGGCACAGCCAACCTTATAACTGGCTCAGGCATCTGTTGCCATTGATAGATAGATAGATAGATAGATAGATAGATAGATAGATAGATAGATAGATAGATAGATAGATAGATACTTTATTAATCCCAAGGAAATTCACATAATCCAGCAGCAGTATACTGATACAAAGAAACAATATTAAATTAAATAGTAATAAAATGAAAAAATAAAAAAGACAATAACTTTGAGTAATGTTAGCATTTACTCCCCCGGGTGGAATTGAAGAGTCGCATAGTGTGGGGGAGGAACGATCTCCTCAGTCTGTCAATGGAGCAAGACAGTGACAAAAGTCTGTCACCGAAGCTACTCCTCTGCCTGGAGATGACACTGTTCAGTGGATGCAGTGGATTCTTCATGATTGACAGGAGTTTGCTTAGTGCCCGCCGCTCTGCCACAGATGTTAAACTGTCCAACTTTACTCCTACAATAGAGCCTGCCTTCTTAACAAGTTTGTCCAGGCGTGAGGCGTCTTTCATCTTTATGCTGCCTCCCCAGCACACCACCGCGTAGAAGAGGGCACTCGCCACAACGTCTGGTAGAACATCTGCAGCATCTTATTGCAGATGTTGAAGGATGTCAACCTTCTCAGAAAGTATAGTCGGCTCTGACCTTTCTTACATAGAGCATCAGTATTGGCAGTCCAGTCCAATTTGTCATCCAGCTGCACTACCCTCTGCACACAGTCACCTCTGATGATCACAGGGTCCATGAGGGGCCTGGGCCTCCTAAAATCCACCACCAGCTCCTTGGTTTGCTGGTGTTAAGGTGTAAGTGGTTTGAGTCGCACCATTTAACAAAGTCTTTGATTACTTCCTGTACTCCTCCTCCTGCCCACTCCTGATGCAGCCCACAATAGCAGTGTCATCAGCTTAACTTTTGCACGGCAGGACTCCGAGTCATATTGGAAGTCTGATGTATATAGATTGAACAGGACCGAGAAAGTACAGTCCTGCGGCGCCCTGTATTGCTGAACACAATGTCAGACCTGCAGTTCCCAAGACGCACATATTGAGGTCTGTCTGTAAGATAGTCCACAATCCATGCCACCAGGTGTGAGTCTACTCCCATCTCAGTCAGCTTGTCTCTAAGGAGCAGAGGTTGGATGGTGTTGAAGGCTAGAGAAGTCCAAAACATAATTCTTACAGCACCACTGCCTCTGTCCAGGTGGGAGAGGGATGGTGTAGCATATAGATGATGGCATCCTCCGCTCCCACCTTCTCCTGGTATGCGAACTGCAGAGGGTCGAGGGCGTGGACCTGTGGCCTCAGGTGGTGAAGCAGCAGCCGCTCCATGGTCTTCATCAGATGTGACGTCAGAGCAACAGGCCGGAAGTCATTCAGCTCACTAGGACGTGATACCTTTGGGACAGGGTGATACAAGATGTTTTCCAAAGCCTTGGGACTCTCCCCTGTTCCAGGCTCAGGTTGAAGATGTGCTGTAGAGGACTCCCCAGTTCCAACGCACAGGCCTTCAGCAGTCGTGGCGATACACCATCTGGACCCGCTGCTTTGCTGGCACAAAGTCTTTCAGCTCTCTGCTCACATGGGCTGCTGTAATTGTGGGTGGGGATGTCTCACCTATGCTGGTATCAGCAGAAGGATGGTTGGAGGATGCAGTACTGAGGTGAGAGTGGGTTAGTGATCAAACCTATTAAAGAAGTTGTTCATTTGGTTTGCTCTCTCCACATCTGTCTCGATGGCGGCACCCGCTTCTAGCTGCAGCCAGTGATAATCTTCATCCCATCCCACACTTCCTTCATGCTGTTGTTCTGCAACTTCTGCTCCAGCTTTCTCCTGTACTGCTCTTTCACCGCCCTGAGCTGGACTCGAAGTTCCTTCTGCATGCGCTTGAGCTCATGCTGATCACCACCTTTAAAAGCCCTTTTCTTCTGGTTCAAAAGGCCTTTGATGTCACTTGTAATCCATGGCTTGTTGTTAGCATAGCAGCGTACTGTTCTTACTGGAACTACAATGTCCATACAGAAGTTGATGTAATCAGTTGTGCATTCAACAGCCTCTTCAATGTTCTCACTATGTGACCCCAGCAATATATCCCAGTCTGTAGTTCCAAAGCAGTCACTCAGAGCCTGCTCTGCCTCAGGGGACCACTTCCTGAATGAGTGTGTGGTTGTAGGTAGTTCCCTCACTTGCTTTCCCAAGCGCAGGCAGCGGGGTGGCGCTGTATGCGTCTTTAACGTTTGCATACAGTAGGTCGATGGTCCTGTTTCTCCGGGTGTTACAATCCACATACTGACGGATCACTCCAGCTCCTTCATACTACTCAGCTGAAGTGGCCCTCTTAAGTCTCGTGGAGCTTTAGCCACATAGGCCTTTTCAGAACTCTCTACCTGGCTGCCTGCCTCCTCTCTAGCGCATGCTGGCATCTCCCAATCCTGCCATCTTCATTCCTTTAACCTCTGTTTCTTTTTTTTTTATCCATCTTCTCTACTGTGCAGGCTCCTTTTATCCTTCCTGATTGGTTACAGGTGTGGTACTCTGCCTACACCGAGGTGTGAATGAGGCACCTGTGTGACCCACTCACATTTGCACTTGCTCAAACAGCCAAGCACTCCAATTAACCCCAAAGTGGTACATGTACTTGTTTGAAGTATGCACTGTCCAGGATTTGATTATTTATTTGAAATCAAACTTTGCCATGGACATCTTATCACAGGCTACAAAAAACAAAATGTGAAAATGTGAAGGGGTCTGAATAGCTTCTTAAGGCACTATATACATGTGTGTATGTATGTATATGTATGTGTGATACATATATATATATATTGAGACACCTCAACAGTGGAAGGATCAGGGGAGAGAGCTTATTCAAGGCATTATCTCCCCTGGAGTGCTAGGTTGCAGTGGTGCATCGGGCTCCTGGCTGGGTTTTGTGGGCGCCGTCAGGAGGCGATGCAGGAACTGTTGAGCCCTGTGTGGCCGCATTTCCTCAACACAGTATTCGTGGTGCGCTACTTCATCCATTTCTCACATACAGTAGGCAATTGTCAAATATTCCCCATTGTAATGAAATCATACATTTAAAGGTCTCACATACCATCATCTGTGCCGTTGTTGCCGGCTTTTTTTTTTTGCACATTTGCAACATCATCAGAAGTTACAACATAACAAAACCGGACGTGTTGATGTCTCACACTACCACCTGGTGGAATCCTACAGATGTACATAAATTATCCATACGAGTGTGGACAGTACACTACTTGTGTAGCAGCAGTGTCCATAAGCACATGCATCATGTAGCCTTAAGTATATCCCGGCCCTAAGACTTCTGGCCTTTTCTACACACAAAGGACACCTGAACACCTGCAGAGTGGCAGTTCTGCTTTCTTACTATCTCCTTGCTCTGATCATGTTATAGTGTTACTCTTCTCTGTCTATGGATCTGACCTACCTTCCTTCTTTAAGCCTCATCACTTGCAGCCTCCCAATTCCAAGCTCCCAGTGTACTGCTTGAAAACAGCTTTTAAGCTCATGTCCAAGAACACTTTTAGGTAACCCTTTGTAAGTACTTTTGAGTTACTCAGCCTCCATTTAGAGACCAGTTAATGTATCTGAGGAATTCCCCTTTGTAATTTTTTACAGTCATCGGTAGATGTAGTGCAGAGTCCTGTTAGCAGCATAGGTTTTAATAATATTATTGCAGTTTAAGTTTTGATACTGTTCTGCACAGCTTTGAATCATATAGTTTTCAAAAAATATAGTATCTTAAACTCTGAGTGAGTGTAATTAGTGAAAATCAGTACTAAAAATACAGATTGCACTTTTGAATACTGGTAAATAGAACAAATCACACCAAGATAATGATATGATATGATATGAAAACAAACTAGGAGACACTTTAACAATAATAGAACACCCTTTCAATTTGAGTCCCCTTTACGGTCAAAGCTTTTATGAAAGTATTTAAATGGCTGAAAGGACAAAAAAAGCATTTCATTGCATACTTGACATAAAATAAAGATAATAAATGGCAATTTCTGAGCCCAGTTTGTCCATTTCATGTTCAAAGCAGCAGAGTAGCATCTGTTTTCAGAGCTGGAGCCCATGGTGTATAAATCCAATGACTAACATTCACACAGATTGGACCAACTCAGAATAGATAGATAGATAGATAGATAGATAGATAGATAGATAGATAGATAGATACTTTATTAATCCCAAGGGGAAATTCACTAATTTATCTCATCTTGCACATCTTTTGGATTTGGGAGGCAACTACATTGCTTGTGAAAATCCACGCAGACACATGGAGAATATGTAAAGTCTAGAATGATGGTGACCTGCCCAAAAATTGAGCCTGGGTTCCTGAAGTTGTAAGGCAATAATGTTAACTTGTGCATCCAAAGTAAACACAGAAAGACAAAAAAGTATGTCTAAGAGCTTAAGATAAAACAAAAAGCATCACCTTGTAACTATGTCTAAAATCAGTCAATAAGTGGAAGTGTTCCTACCTTCCTTTGATAAAAGTAAACCTCTGAATGAATCTCCTCAAAAGTCATTTGAACAAATAATTGTTAAGCAGTGGCATATACTTGACAAATCAAGAAAGAAATAAAAGAAATATAAATAGGAATACAGGGTGGGACAAAATTATCAGGAAGGAAAAAATAGATTAAAAATAGAGAAAGGGAAATACACAAAAGTGGAGCAAAAATTTAAAAAAATAAAAGACAGCAAATATAACATCTGACCCATTTCATCTAGCATACTATGATTAATGATAGCAATTTGATAGTGTAGTAGAGTGAAATCAGTATAATCTTCTAATTATTTAAAAGAAGAGAATGTAGCAGCTCAATCTAGGTATTGTGGGTTGCTAATGCATCATATTTAAAGCACCTGATTGTGCCATATGTTGATGCCACAGGTAGAATGGTATAGCAACGTTACTGTGCCATTAACTTGTACTTTGTCAGCAGCTGTGGCAGCAAAGCCATGACCATCAGAGAGTAGTGCCAAGTCGCTTTCCCTTCACACTTCAGTCTAGTCCTGCCTATCCTAGGAAAGCTTCTTACTGTTATTTTCAGACCCAAGCAGCCCTGTTTCTCACTCAGTGGGAGTTATTTTTTCCTTTCATATCAGGAAGCACATCGTGTTGTGTCCTGGAACCCCCCACCCCCCCGTAGGGTCTTTGAATGGAAGTAAAGCCCTAGCGGCAGTCTAATTCTGAGTCACTGCAGAAAAATCAAAAAGATTTTTCTGTGTGATATGCTGTGTTACACATTATTTTAAAAGAGTATTTTTTTGTTTTGTTGTTCTGGCTCCTGCTGTGTACAAGGCAGTGTGAAATAATGCCTAAATTACTTGTGTATAGACAAATACAGATGTGCCTTGTAATCAAAAAACCTTCAAAGGGGCTGTCTAAATTATTTATTAAGTGTCGGCATCAGAAATGTAGCCTTTTATAAATGTCTGAAAAAAGTACAAATGAAAAGACATTCATCTGAATTCTATTATATTAAAATGGAAATAACAGTAGGTTTGATATTTACTTCTTATAAATGTATATCTTCTAACCTGCGAAAGCTAAAGACTTAAAATTGTTACATAGAAAACTCTGGAAAGTCTTATACAGTAATTGTGCTGATGGAAAAAAAATAATAAATCGTATCTACATATGTTACATTGTTACACTTTTTGTACTCTGCTATAGGGATGTAAAGTACCTCTAAAACATTTAACGCCTTGAAGATTTTCTCATCTCATCTCAACAGATTTAATTTGGTCTTTATTAGATAAACACTGCAATTTTTTGCCATTTTTCTTTGCAAAACTGCCCGAGCTCTATCATGTTGCATGGTGATCATGAGTGAACAGCCTTTTTCCAGTCCAGTAACAAATTCTGTGTTGGATTGAGAGCTGGACTCTAACTCCAGGATATTCACATTGTTGTTTTGGCTTTGGCTTTAGGCTTGGGATTGTTGTCTTACTGGACAATAGATCTTCTTCCAAAGTGCAGATCACATCAGGTTTTCTCCATGATTTCTTTTTGTTCTACCTGTACTCATTTTGTCCTTAGCTTTCACAGGCCTCCCCAGAAAAAGTATCCACACAGCCTGATGTTACCGCCGCCATGCTACACAACCACAATGATTTTTGGTTTTTTTTTTGATAATGTGCAGTGTTTAAATATGTCATTTAATGTGATAGTCAAAAAGCTCAACATTGATATCATAAAACCAAAGAACATTCCTCCAGTAGAGTTCAGCAGTGTTCTTAACCTACTGGTGAACTCTAGCCAAGATGTTATGTACCGTACTTACGCATGTACCACGCGCACATTTTTCCCCGAAAATTAGCATTAGAAAATCAGGTGTGCGTCATACACGAGGAAATGTACTGTAATTCTGTAATGTTTACTTCTTCTGCTCTCTCTCGCTTGCTCGCGACACTCTCTCTCTCTCTCTCTCTCTCAGTGCTTGCTCGCGACACTCGTGATTCTCTCTGTAAACGCTTCCTATGCAATCAAAACATGCGTCGTACAAGGGGCAAAACGATTTTCGCAATTTTCTTTGTAAAAATTAGGGTGTGCGTCTTACACGAGGGTGTGTGGTACACGAGTAAAAACGGTATGTCTTTTTTTTTTTTAACAGCTGCTTTACAAAGTCTTAACTTTATTATTAAAGACCTTAGCCACACTGCCCAGATCCTTCTCCCCTTCTTTCTTGCAAAAGACATAGGAACATTAGCACTCATACTAGTATGTTTGTGCTCTGATTTCAAGTTTTGCCCTGTTGAAATTAGTTTCTTGTCTTCCTGTTACAACCATGGCTTTTTTTTTTCTCTATGGGGAAAAAGCCAAGAAGTGGACTTTCCACTTCCTAAAACTACCCTTTGGTTCTTAAGTGTGCAGGTCAACAGAACAATAACTTCCACTTCCAAGTCTGACACCTGGGGGGTATTATTCATACATGGATTACTCGTTTAGCCGCATGTAATTTTTGACGATTTGGCATGATCCTGGATCTGTCGGTTTTTCGAAACTCTTGCTAGATGTGTTGTCATAGCAGCACATCCAAATCCTCAAACCTGCTCGGAGCAGGATTATTCTATGTAAACAAGTATTAGCTCACACACTTAATCAGTGTCTGTGCATGGAATTCATTCATTCATGGCTTCGCTGTTCATGAATGAGCGACCAATTGATATAGGTGCTCAAATTATAACAAGAGAATTTCATATAGAGAGGGTTTTGTGCGATCAGCAAGATCCTTTATTGCTCCCAGAGGAAATTCTTTTCAAAAGATACTGCTTTAGCTGGGGGGGATATTGTACCTCAAAGATTTATTAGCACCTCATTTTCGAAGTCAAACTAGGCGAAGATGGGCTCTCACAAACACACAGATAGTATGCATTGCTTTGAGGTTTTTATGCAAGCAGCACTTTTATTATATACTGTAGGCGATGCAGAAAATCTGTCTTAAAGTGCAGTTTGCCAGGCAATTCGTAAAGTCTTTTTGGCTGTGAAATATTTCCTTTGGGTTTTCATAATGTTTCTTGGACACCTGCATGTGCAGCAATAAAAGAGGTGTTTCATGCTATTGCAGGTAGGTAATACACAGGCAAAAACACCCACAGTTATATAAAGAATCTCACAATCAGCCTAACATTCTCATTACCCAGGATTTCATAATGTGATTGAGGCACATTGGACTGATCAGAGTGGAGATTGATCAAACATTATTTGGAAAATGTACCTCTCCTCCTGATGAATAATCAGACACAGTGTCTTCATCAAATATTTGACCTTCGTCAATATCTCGTTGGTCAGACACAAGTTCTAGGGATATGACATTCCCTGTAACTGACCCAACAAAAAAGAGGGCTATATGGAACATACCTATGGCACACATTGAGGACAAATACAGTATGCAATGTCCTTCCTTTACCTGAAATGAAGTGACCACTGCATCCTGCCACTGGTTCTGAGGACGAGCTTCCCCTGGAATGTCCTCAGAAACAGGGTGATGGGCATTTTGCTGGAGAGCCAACTCTACTGCAGGGTTAGGTCTGGACCGCGTGGACCTCCACCTGCTTTTTGCTTGTCTGCCTTCTTATTAGCTTTAAAATTAATGTTTTTATGTTATATATGATCCTTTATGTCAACAATTCTTTAAATAGTTATATACCAATATTTACCAGTTTGAAGTATATTCTTGTATTTCACTTTAACCTGTTCCCATGTTCTCCTTGTGGTCACATTTGATCTGGAATTATGACATATTAAATAATAATTAATCTGACACATAGGAAATGAAATGCTGCATTCAGAAAGTACAATGCACACTATTTACGTGTTTAATTTGTCAGCCACTTTTTGCCAGCCGTCTTTTCTGGTTTGGGTTGCTTTTGCAGTGTTACCTCTTGTGCATATTAAATCTTGAAATTCTTCATATCCTTCGAGGAAAAGTCCTGCTCCACTTGTGTGAAAAATGCACCCGTTCTTTCGTCATTTTGTTGTAGCCTATCAAAGACTTGCTGATCATGTTTTGTAGACTCAATATATATGAGCTTTTCAATCAGTGGGCGTGCAATCATCTCAGATGATTGGATCCAGCTAGACTAATCTACTACACAGATCCGCCTGAAAACCCACTTATCCCGGATGAGTTTCACCGCCATTAACTCATCCAAACTGAGGCATCTGATCCCGGATGATTTAAGCGACATATGGAAAATACCCCTGGTCTCATCGTGTATAATACTGCTAAAAGTCATCTATTTAAACTTTATAATAAGACCAGATTCACAGCAAACCACCAGCATCCACACTGTGGCTCTATAAAATGTTATACTGTGATCTCTTTAATTATCTTTAAAGGTTGAATTACTGTATATTACAAAATGTATAGCCACCTACACTTAACAAATGCATGCTGGTCTGAGTTCTCACCCCATCATTGTTTGGCAGGAAACACCCAGAAGATGTAGATAATGTCTTCATATATTTGTCATGCACACAAAATTCTTCTACTCATCTCTAAAACTGATTTTAGATAGATAGGTAGATAGATACTTTATTAATCCCCAAGGGGAAATTCACAATACTATAAGGCACTCGAAGACAAAGTAAAAAAAGAAATTTGAAAAACGAATTGTATGAAACAAAAAAAAAAAACTATCCATATCTGTCTCTCAAGGTACATAAATTCAGTCTTCATATATTTCATAGTGCTTACATGTCAAAAATCTGGGACATAGTAGGTAATATCCTTGGGGAATTTTTGAATAAATAAAATACTAACCTCACCTTGAAAAGATGCACAGGTACTGTATGTACACTTTGAGAGGAAAAAGTATGTAAACCCTTTTTGATTCATTACCATACAGCCAAAATACTTAAAAAAATATATTTTTGTTAACACACTAAATCACAAGACTATTTATCCCTCTTTAACAAAAAGAATCAAAATAAAAACGTAGTTTTTAAAAACTACTGAAGCATAACGAGCTCTTTTGAATGCTTTTACAGGTAGATTTCCAAGCCATCTCTACAATAAGTTTTTCCCTGCTTGGTGCTTGTTACCTGTAAGTGTTTATAGCAATGCAGCAGAATACATTGCTGAATCAGAATAGATGTTTACATGATAACCTGATTCATACCCACTCAAGTGACCTGGGTGACTGTACATTGCCACTATTGAACCATTCAAGTAATACTTTACAATTTTGTGGATTTCATACAGAACGTGAATATTTTCTGTGGAATTTATTCTTTAACAAGCTTCTAGATATAACCCCTGTATGGAAGTTGTTTTAATCTTTTCATTTGACAGTTTTCATGTAAAATTCCTAAGCCTGAAAGTCTTGTCATGCTGAGCATAAATGTATTGTATTTTGGGATAAGTGAATGGCAAAGCAGGATTCAGAGTATTTTAGTTGGAAAGTGAAGCAGGACCTTAGCATGTTTTGTAACTTCAGGCAGCTTGTAAATCCTATTGGGATTGACCTTGAGCTTGTATGATAATGATTTCTCAAAGCTCTTTCAGCACTTTAAGAAACTGTCTGCAAAGCTAATGGAAAGAAAGCCAAGTGTGTGTGCTTAATGTGGGTGAGAAAGGAGGAAGAGCTTGATTGCCTTCTATTAAACTTTTTTCAAAAAGAATTCTCCCAAGTTTAGTTGTTGATACTTATACTTTAAAGGAGCCACTAGCTCAATTGCTGCTTTTCTGACACTTTTGTAAAGAGCTCAGCTCAATTGCAAATACTGACACTTGTAAGGAAACTTTCTCTCTCTTCTTACAAATAAAAATGTAAATTTTCATGGAGCTTTGCCTCTTAGCTAAAGAAAGCATTTAAAAAAAGAGCACCCACTCTCTCTAGCAAAGAAATCTTTCTTTTCATTTTCAATTAAGAATATATAAATTGTAATTAAGGAACTGGACCACCTACAGAGTCTTTCTAATATAAGTCACCCCCCGATTGTATAATTCTTTGTATTGCCTATATTTACAGCTATTGGTTTGGATGCAAATTAATATAATTTTTACGTGAAAGCTTAAAGTCAGCATCACTTTTTCAGATTAATCCTGGCAAACTGAGAAGATATATTCTCTATTCCATGCCTAGTTGAAGTCCCTTAAAGGCTCAAGTGGAGACCTTTGAGAAGCCCTTCATTGGTGGTAAAAAAGTGCTGAAGTAAAGGTTTGGAATTGAAAACAGTCCAAGTCAATAAGCAGCCTATCATTTGAGGTCCCAATACTCAGTGTACAATACATGCAGTAAGGTGGGTAAGTGGTGACATGTTCCATCCAAAATCTTGGACACTTGAACTACTGTGATGCTGTCTTATATAGGAGTACCAAGATTAAGTCTAAAATCACCTAAATTCTTGGTCAAATGTCTGGCATCGGGTGCTGTTACCAGCCCCAAATACATGGAAGACACACAAATCGTAGTGCTCACAACAAACAAAATAATTACATGAAAATACAAGGGGAGTTCAGATATAAATAAGAACATATGAGCTATACTTTATTTATTGAATATAATGAAACAACTTACACACTATTTTTCTATTTAGTCTTCTGCTATTGAAATCCACTTGCTCCAGCACTCAGGAAGCTTCTTAATCACAGAAGAGTGTGAGATATCCTGTGTAGTAGGAAGTGGCCCCAGCCTACACTCTGAACATCTGATAATTAATGAACCGAACGGGATCAGTGGAGAGATGAGACACAGACAAAAATTGAAGGGTGAATGGTGCAAGTTTATTTACAAGAGTGCTGTACAAAAAAAATGCAGTAGTGTTAGGTGGGCTTTGGGACACGGTCCTTCAACACTGACACTTCAAAAAGAAATAAAAACAAACAAAAAGAAAAAATATGGTGTATTTACAAAAACAGTGCACTCCTACAAAAACTACACACACACGTTCCAATAATGAAGGTTGTCTTCTTTTATCCCTGGTTCAAGACATTCCTTCAGCAGGAAAGAAAAATGCACAAAAACAAGTGTGTTTATATACAAAAAAAAACCAATTGCACCAAACCCGAAATCAAAAACTATCCCAGCACCAAATAAATATATATATACCTCCACCAAAAATAATCACTAGGAGATATATCATTCTATATACAAAAGAATATACGCAAAAGACGACAAAATTACAACTGCTCCTCCAAATAGCTCAGCAGTGCTTATTCCTACCTCGCTCTTAGGTCCACTGACGACGACCCCTGTTGGCCGGTAACTCCTTAAATATAACCGCAAGATTGTCCAGCCAATCTGCCATCACGCCTACGCCATGCACCTATCCCGTAGACGGTAGCGATTCACACCACGCCAGCGATGACGCCCGGCAACTATACTGCTCAAAAGAATTCAAGGAACACTTTTTAATCAGAGTATAGCATAAAGTCAATGAAACTTATGGGATATTAATCTGGTCAGTTAAGTAGCGGAGGGGGTTGTTAATCAGTTTCAGCTGCTGTGGTGTTAATGAAATTAACAACAGATGCACTAGAGGGGCAACAATGAGATGACCCCCAAAACAGGAATGGTTTAACAGGTGGAGGCCACTGACATTTTTCCCTCCTCATCTTTTCTGACTGTTTCTTCACTAGTTTTGCATTTGGCTACAGTCAGTTTCACTACTGGTAGCATGAGGCGATACCTGGACCCTACAGAGGTTGCACAGGTAGTCCAACTTCTCCAGGATGGCACATCAATATGTGTCATTGCCAGAAGGTTTGCTGTGTCTCCTGCACAGTCTCAAGGGCATGGAGGAGATTCTAGGAGACAAGCAGTTACTCTAGGAGAGCTGGAGAGGGCCATAGAAGGTCCATAACCCATCAGCAGGACCAGTATCTGCTCCTTTGGGCATGGAGGAACAGGATGAGCACTGCCAGAGCCCTACAAAATGACCTCCAGCAGGCCACTGGTGTGAATGTCTCTGACCAAACAATCAGAAACAGACTTCATGAGGGTTGCCTGAGGGCCCAAATGTCTACTGCGCCCTGTGCTCACTGCACAGCACCGGGAGCTCAATTGGCATTTGCCATAGAATACCAGAATTGGCAGGTCCACCACTGGCGTCCTGTGCTTTTCACAGATGAGAGCAGGTTCACCCTGAGTATATGTGAAAGACGGAAAGGGTCAGGAGAAGCCGTGGAGAATATTATGCTGCCTGGAACATCGTTTAGCATGACTGGTTTGGTGGTGGGTCAGTGATGATCTTGGAGGCATATCCATGGAGCGACTCACAGACCTCTACAGGCTAGACAACGGCATCTTGACTGCCATTAGGTATCAGGATGAAATCCTTGGACCCATTGTCAGACCCTACGCTGGTGCAGTAGGTCCTGGTTTCCTCCTAATGCATGACAATGCCCGGCCTCATGTGGCAAGAGTATGCAGGCAGTACCTGGAGGATGAAGGAATTGAAACAATTGAATGGCCTTCACGATCCCCTGACTTAAACCCAATAGAACATCTGTGGGACATTATGTTTCGGTCCATTAGGTGCCACCAGGTTGCTCCTCAGACTGTACAACAGCTCAGGGATGCCCTCATACAGATCTGGGAGGAAATGCCACAAGACACCATCCGTCGTCTCATTAGGAGCATGCCCCGACGTTGTCAAGCATGCATACAAGCTCGTGGGGCCACACAAGATACTGAAAAGCATTTTGAGTAGCAGAAATTAAGTTTTTGAAAAATGGACTAGCCTGCCACATCTTCATTTCACTCTGATTTTAGGGTGTCTACACAATTGAGCCCTCTGTAGGCAGAAAACTTTTATTTCCATTAAAAGACTTGGCATCCTTTTGTTCCTAAGACATTGCCCTGTCGTTATTTGTATAGATATCCAACTTCATATTGAGATCTGATGTATCTAATGTGTTTCTTTAAAGTGTTCCTTTAATTTTTGTGAGCAGTGTACAGGTATGTATTTAAAACCGAACTCCCGTGGGTTGCGCGTTTAAACCCTCCGGTACAGCCAACGGCTATGCTGAGCTCAAGCACG